>NW_006408672.1:5953383-5957434 GCF_000296735.1 Chrysochloris asiatica | reverse complement strand
AGCACTTAACAACAACAAATTAACTATATGTTCAGTGGTTGAAACCCACCAGTCACTCCTCAGAAACCCTATGCAGGGTCATTATGAGCCAGAACAAACTTGAGAGCACTTATCAACTGAAAACTGGACTTCTGTCTGTTCTTTGCTGTTGGTGGTTGCCATCCCGTTTGCTGTACTCATAGTGAGCCCTTGTATAATAAACCTGCATCATCTTCATGACTGTTGGTATAGCTGAGTCCATTGTTGTAGCTATTGTATCAGAATGAATGTCCCTTCGTTGACCCTCCACTTCATCAGACTGATGCTCTTCTCCAGTGATTGCTGGCTTCCGAGGAGTGGTTGGTGGGTTTGAACCGCCGAACTTCTGGTTTGTATTCCAATGCTTATCCTACAGTGCCACACCAGGACTCTGAGCTGTCAAGTTTGTTCTCCATGGAGTTTGTTTGGACTCATAGCAACTCTGTATAGTGTTTGTGCTAACACCTAACATTTCAAACCAACCTTGTGGTTTAGGACTTACCCAATAGCCTCACATCAGGAATCCAATTATCGGTTGGAAACATGCAAATAGGAAATAGGAAACTAACTGGGGGACTGTCCAGTTTTTCTATCCTACTGGGTTTAAAATGAGCCATCTAGAAGCAGGAAAGGGGGTCTCACTATAATCAAGGAAAAAGACCGAGAGAGGAGCACATCCATTGGACCCCGAGATCCCTGTGCTGAGCCCCTATGATATAAGAGGCAGTTATGACACCAGAAAAGTGGTGGGAAAATGCCAGCAGCGACTGCATTAGCACCAAGAGCAGTGGGTTCCCTGGTCTAAGAGTAAAGCTGAGTGTTTTGGCCTATGAGTAAAGCTGAGTGTTTTGGGCAGGAGGTTTACTTGTGGAGTGGAGTGCCTCAAGGCCTGTAGTTGGGGGAGCTAGGCTTGCTGACCTATTAAGTTAGAGCTGAGTGCTTTCATGCTGAGGCTATTGGTGAAGTGAGGTCCCTTTGGGCATTTATTGCAGTGTTAAAGAAGCTTTGTAATGCTTGTGTGAACAGAGTGGAAGTCAAGAGGCTGTGCGGCAGAGAAGCCAGGAACCAGAAAGAAGTGTAGCTACAGGCATGTCTGAGGAGAGGTGCTCTTCACTGACTAACTGTATTCTGATTATAGTTGATACTGAGGTATAACATGTTAACTTCCCCATGAAAACTATAGTCATAAGTATTGTATCAAAATTTTGTGTGACTATTACCATGAATTTTCAAACCCAGCAGAGAAATAGGAATGTTTTGGGAGGGATGGCTGTTGTCACAATTGTTAAAGAAGGTTGGAGGGTGAACAGATGTCTGACCTGCACCTCAGGAGAATTAGCTTTGGGCTGATGCAGAACTTGATACTTTTTGCCCCTTGTGAAATCAGACGTTGCCCCATTCTATTCTTGCAAAAGGTAATCTCAATTTTATGTAAGAAATGTTTTATAGTTTTCTATGTTGAAATCTTTCATATCTGTTGTTAAATTTATTCCTAAGAATAAATGAATATTTACAAACATATTTTCCAAGTACTTGTTCTCACTGTACAAAAATACAACTGAATTTTGTATCTTGTTCTCATATCCTACAATATTGTGTTGTTGTTAAGCGCCGTGGAGTCTGGAAGGACATCATCTTGCTCTTAAGGAGCATTCTGGTTGTACTTCATCTGAGACTGATCACTCCTTTGTCAGTTCAAGGTATATTCAATATTCTTCACCAACACCACAGTTTGAACTCATCCATTTTTCTTCTGATTCCTTTTTCACAGTCCAGCTTTCACATGCATATGCAGTGACTGAAAAAAAAACTGTTTGTTGTTGTTATTAGGTACCATAGAGTCATTACCATCTCATATGTATAACAGAATGAAACATTGTCTGGTTCTGGGCCAACCTCACAATTGTTGCCACAATTGCGCCCATTGATGCTGTCACTTTGCCAATCCATCTCTTTGGGGGTCTTCCTCTTTTTCTCTGACCCTCCACCTTACCAAACATGATATCCTTCTCCAGAGACTGGTCCTTCCTGACAGTATGTCCAAAGTATGAGAGATGAAGTCTGGCCATCTTGGCCAGGCCTTCCAGTATAACTTTATATAGCAGTGGTGAGTATGCATATCTTTGCCTTGATTCCAATCTTTAATTTCGCTTTTAGCCATTATGGATGATGTTACCGTAGATTGTACTTGTTGTTATTGTTAAGTGCCATTAAGTCAGTTCTGACCCATAGCGATCCTGTATAGGGTTTCCGAAGAGTGGCTAGTAAGTTTGGACCACCAATCTTGTGGCTCAAACTGACCATGTGATCTAGTGTTTACCTTACAGTGCCATACCTGGTCTCCCAATTATAAAATTGCTGTTGTTGTTAAGTGTCATGGAGTCAGTTCTGACTCATAAAGATCCTATATACGGTCTCCTAGAAGTAGCTGGTGAGCTTGAACTGCCGACTTTGCAGTTCAAACCAACCTTACAGTCCAGCACATTAACCAGCAGAAACATAGGAGGAGCAAAATGGAGTTATGGTATGAAGCTATAGGATAAGCACTGGACTTCTAACGACATGATTAGCGGTTCAAACCTATTAGCCACTCCTCAGAGGATCATCATGAGTTAGAATTGAATCTACAAAAGTTAACAACAACAACTATACATATAACAAGTAATCTGATAAATGTATTACATGTCACCAAAAATATTGTTATAGTCCGATTTGTTTCTGTGATTAAGATTGGATAATTTCTTTCAATCTATCATTAAATTTGCTTATCCTTTTTTCTTCCTTCCCCAATCTGTCATTAAAGCCAAAAGAGTGATTTTATATTTGGTGTTTGCCATATGTCCAGTCATACAACTGCCTTCTCTTTGTGTTACTGAACATAATTGGAATAGCAGCTCTAAAGTCTGTGCTTAATAATGCTAACATGCTGCCTTCTCAGAATCTGCTTGTACTGCCCGCTTTGCCTTTTGAACTTTTGTCACAGTATCTTTGTGTGTGTGTACATTTCTAGGTTTTGTTGTGTGTGTTGCTTTTTTTGTATGCTTGGATTATCCCTCTGCCCTCCTCCTCCACCACCAATTTTTTGCAGTTCAGATGCCAACAATGTTTTTCAAAGATGTTTATTTGCAGATTTTGAGATTATCTGCTGCTATTTAATCTTTCCTAGAATTTCTCTGCTCAGTTTGCAGTTGATTTGATAGCCTAGACCTCAGTATTCTAACATTTCAAACCCATAAGACTAGTTTTCTGCTCTTTTTCCTCTGCACCACATGAACTGGAGAAAAGTGGTTATTAATACAGGTAGATGTAAACTAATCATTTTCCATTCAAGGAGAAATCTTTTTCTTTCCTTTTTATTATTTCTCCAATGTCACATTTTGTTTTGATTTTTCTCAATCTTAAAATTTCCATCACATGGGAGTCCATCTGAAACATGCTAGTCTTCCACTTCCAGATATGGAAGCTGTTATTTTCTATTGCATTTTCCATTTATTCTGGCTTGATCTCAAACCTATCATTATTAGATTCTAGTTTCTTTAGATTTCCATTCAATGGTTAGCCTTATAATAAACAGTCCTTGATTTTTCATTGTTAGTGGTCATTTGTAGTTTATAGCATTGTATATCTTTATCATTTTATGTTAATCCATAGCTACTTCAGTGTGAAAAATGGGAATTTTTTTAGAAGATAGTAATTAGGTACCATTTAAAATCAAGTACAAGATACGTATTTGCAATTCCATTTCTGGTCTATTTTGCTACATTAGTACTGCCATCTCTAAAAAAATAAAGTGAAGCTCCTTGTCCTGAATGGAAACTGACATGCGACAAATAAATCCCTGAGTATGCTCAGTATGCTCCTATGCCCCCCCCCTTTTTATTCAAGTGACAGGCTTTTTTGGAGATGAAAGCAGACATTATTTTCCCAGTGAGACTTTAGTGTCTTTGAAATCTTTCTTGCTGTCACTCTCTGATAACCTGAACTCTTTTGACATCATTATGGATTATCAACATATTCTTTAGGTTTTCTTAGT
>NW_006408672.1:5948743-5952588 GCF_000296735.1 Chrysochloris asiatica | reverse complement strand
TATGTAACTATATAGCTATGTAACTATATAGCATGAAGATGTAACTATATATGTAACTATATAGCATGAAGATGTAACTATATATGTAACTATATGGCTATGTAACTATATAGCATCTAGTTCAGAAAGGCAACATATATAACATATCTATGGCCCAGTAGCCAGAATACAAATGTAATTCCTCAATAATTTTATACACCAAGATATATGAATGCTTGGGCCCAACAATGGACAATGGTACTAACCAGAAAACCCTTTCTCACTCCACAAGTCATTAGAGTTAAATTCCTCTCTGTAATTTCTCTCATAAGCGGTAATTCTCAACTAAGCATTACGTTAGTTGACCCTCTTTTGATAACACCTGGAGTCATTTTTCTGTTGTCTTAATTTTGGGGGTAGGGGGAGGGTGGTACTGCTAGAACACAGTGGGTAGAAGCCACTTCCTATAATGCATGACAGTTCCACAAGCAGGTTATAGAGAGACTTTGGTCTAGAGGTTAATGAATTGTCAACATAAATATAAATTTCAAATAAAAATATTAGTAACTTCAACACATGTATATGGCTGTCATTTCTGCTGTTTGCACTACTTCTGTGAATCCTTGTGTGGCGCTGAAGGATAAGTATTGGACCTCAAGGTTGGTTTGAACTGCAAGGTCAGCAGTTCAAACTCACCAGCCATTCTTCAGAAATCTTATATAAAGTTGCTATGAGTCAGAACTGACTGGATGGCACTT
Source organism: Chrysochloris asiatica (assembly GCF_000296735.1). Classification (NCBI taxonomy): domain Eukaryota; kingdom Metazoa; phylum Chordata; class Mammalia; order Afrosoricida; family Chrysochloridae; genus Chrysochloris; species Chrysochloris asiatica. The sequence goes on along the minus strand of NW_006408672.1, from coordinate 5,951,851 downwards.
AACAACAACAACAATGCTACTTCCAAAATACAGTCTTATTTTCATCAGCATTGGCTCTTTCATTTGCTAGACTTAGCTAGAGCATGTGGTAGACTCATGAGCTCCCTCAGATAAATGGAAATCGTAAAATTCAGAGCCATCCATGCTACTCCTCCCTCTCCTGGTTTGAGTGCTCTGGGTTTGGCTCTTTCTCAGCTGTACACTAAAATGAGGCCCACTGACCTTCAAGGACCACCTGTACATAGTCTTGAGCAGACAGCTTGTCCTTGCGAACAAAGCACTGGTATGCGCCCCCGTCACTTTTGACCATGTGATCCATTATAAGGTTTTCCTGGTTGATCCCTGTGATCCTCACATTTTTTCCAGGATTGAGGATTTCACCATTTCGGTACCAGGAGAGCTCCTGGTCCTCAGTTCCTGTCACGCTGCAGGACAAGGAAACCTGGCTACCCACGCTGCTTTTAACCTTCCTGGGGCTGATGGCAGCTTTCAGAGGCTCTGCAGATTTTGATAAGAAAAAAAGAAGTTAAAAGTATCATATATGAAAATGTTATTTCAACAATGTGTAAGACTTTTGACAAGGCAAACGCAGCGTTGCAAGCATACTCTAGGCTACGCAGTTCTCACACTCACTATTATTTTATAGTGCACTGTTTGGAACCACTTTATGGCTACTTGGTTTTTTTCTATGTAGCACACAGATCAACGTTAGCTCACTTGCCTTCTCACTGAATAAATGTAGTAAAGATGGTATGAACCATTTGGCAATAAGAAATGCATGTGCTGCTTAACAGTAGGGACGTAAGTATTTAAACATTTAAATCTTATTTGCTGTGTTGGTTGACAGTTCAGACCTTCCAGCCGCTCCTTGGAAACCCATACAGGGTCGCTACAAGTCAGAATGACACTTAACGACAGCAAGGCAGCACTGATGGATTTACCCTGGGGAAATCTACACACACACACACACACACACACACACACACACAATTATACATGTATTCACTCACATCCCCAATTGTGGCTTAACCAGGACCCAATTAATAAGAAGCTGTAACAGAACAGATTGATATTAGAATTTGGGGCTACGAAATAAGAGTTTTTCATTAAAACAAGGCTAAATGGTATGGACAGGGATGGAATGCTTATCCTTGACCTTCTATGTTTCGACTGAACAAATCCAAATTCAATCTAGCAATCATTTATTGAGCATCTGTTCTGTGTAGAGGACTGTGCTAAACCCAGAGATGAGACAAACATAAATCAGATGAAAAGGTAGTAACATTGTAGGGCAAATAATATGTGCCACAAAGTTATCAAAGACCTTATATGCATTGTTTAACTCAGTCTTCCTATAATCCTTAATTGTTTGAATTATCACTTCCATTTTAGAGAAGAGGATATAGTCATTCAGAAAGATTATCAACTAAAACTAATCTACTCAACAGGTAAATGGCATTTGCTTATTTTCCACCCTAGTTTGTTCTGACTTCTCCACAGTGCTTTCTTACCTCATCACATTATAGTCTTTGGTTCAAAGAAGCTCATAGTTGACTAAGTTGACAAGACAAATATATGAAAGCTGAATAATGCAAGAACTGCTAGGGACATATACAATATGGAGAAGGGTGGATGGGAAGTCTGGAAAAGTGATCTGATACCAAGAATGGACAGAACTTAGACCAAATTGTATGGACATAGGATGTTTAGAGAAGCTGAACTTTATAAAAGGGTATTAAGGTACAGTAATGTCTGAGGAAGTTTCTGATCCAGTTTGGCTGCAACACAGGGTCTATAGAGGAGAATATTCATACAAAAAAGACAAAAGCAATCTAGAACAAGATTGCAAAGGGCTTTGAGATTTTGGATTTAAGTCACAAAGAACTAAACGAAGTATTCAAGTATTTTCAGCAAGTTAATGCTATAATCAACAATATTTTTAGGAGAATTGATTAGTCTTTTCGTGTTGGACAAATTCGAGTGGGAAGGAAAATTGGACAGTACGGAGATATTACAAATGTACTATGAGGTGCAATTAAGTTCAAGTCTATAGCAGGGAAGAGATGGAAAGTATAGTTAAGAAACATTATTATTATTAGGCAAATCTGCTACACAAGACCTCTTTAAAGTGTTCAACAGCAAAGATGTCAGTTTGAGGACTAAGGTGCACCTGACCCAAACCATGGCATTTTCAATAACCTCATATGCATGTGAAAGCTAGACAGTGAATAAGGAAGACCATAGAAGATTTGATGCTTTTGAATTATGGTGTTGGAGGAGAATATGGAAAGTGCCATGGCCTGCCAAAAGAACAAACAGATCTGTGTTGGAAGAAGTGCAGCCAGAGTGCTCCTTGGAGGCCAGGATGGCCAGTCTTCATCTTTCATACTTAGGACATATTGTTAGGAGGAACCAGTCACTGGAGAAGGAGATCATGTTTGCTATGGTGGAAGGTCAGAGAAAAAGAGGAAAACCCCCAGCGAGATGGACTGGGCTCAAGCATAGCAATGAATGTGAGGTTGATGCAGGACCAGGCAGTGTTTTGTTCTGTTGTGCATAGGGTCGCTATGAGGGAGTACCAACCTGATGGCACCTAACAACAACTAGTCTCCAATCTCTAGGACTTGGCAGGACTTGCATATATGGAGGAAAGGCATAAAGTGTATCTAAGATTTAAGCTTTCCACTTAGGGATGGAATGGGGGAGTGGTTCCAATAGCAAGAAGAACCATTTGTAAGGCACAGATGACAGCAAGTTCTTTTTGGAATACTCTTTTAAATTGTCAGCTAAGCATGCGAATGAAGATATAAAATAGGTAGACACACTCCTTTGACATTTGGGAAGGAAATGGAGGGGAGAAAGATGGGTAGTCTGTGTTTTTCCCACCCACCCCCAGAGGAGAGGAAATTGAACCAATGAGAAAGTAAGAAAAAGATCATATAGAAGAGTTTTCAGAATGGGAACCCAAAGGAATGTTTTCCTACTAGAAAAAAAGAGGAGACAGACAAAACAAAGAATAGTCAGAAGGGAAGAGAAACATTTGAGATCTCTTCTAGACATGGCAGACAATTACAATTATGAAAACATTCACAGAATTAAGAATTAAGG
>NW_006408672.1:5941083-5948322 GCF_000296735.1 Chrysochloris asiatica | reverse complement strand
TATTCACTGTCCAGCTTTCGAATGCATATGAGGTTACCAAAAATACCACGGCATGGTTCCGGCACACCTTAGTCTTCAAGCTGACATCTTTGCTCTTCAACACTTTAAAAAGGTCTTGTGTAGCAGATTTGCCTAATGCAATACGTCGTTGGATTTCTTGACTGCTGCTTCCATGAGTGTTGATAGTTGATCCAAGAAGAATGAAGTCCTCCATCAGTTTTAAAAGTGGATAGTAAAAAATGCTTTTAAAGAGATAATAACAAAAGACGGAGAACTAAGAAGATGGGGAATAGGGAAAATGTCTTTGGTGGTAAGGGACTGAACTGGATTTAGAATGATGGGAAGTTTGGAACATTCCATTATTAGAAAACAAAATATTGTGATGTGAAAGAAACACTATGATTCATGTAGAATATAATCAGGAATAGGTTTGTATAGGGGGTATAGAAGGCATCGATTTAGAAGAAGTACTTTTTTTTTTTTTAAGTGTAACAAGGTGAAATACGACCAGGCAGGTTTTCATGAGGAGCCTTGGATATTATCTTAAGATATAACCTTTGTTGAATAGAAAATGAGAAATAAATAAAAGATGTTAAGATGGAGAAGATTTTGAGTCTGTATGAATAATTCTAAGGTGCTCTGGTAGTTTAGTGGTTACAAATTAGGCTGCTAACCTCAAGGTCAGCAGTTCAAAACTCTCAGTCATTACGCAAGAGAAAGATGAGGCTTTTTGCTCCTGGAAAGATTTATAGCCTCAGAAACCCTATAAAGTGGCTCTATGAATTGGAACCAACTCCACACCACACTACCACCACTACCACCACCACCACCACCAGGAAAATTCTTACTAGTTGTCCAAAGCTACTTGTACCCCATCTACTAAGTTTTTTAGCTATAGAAATATAACTGTGCAGACATTATAATCCATTTCTAATCTAAGTCTAAACAAATATGAATGATATTTTCAGGACCCTGGGAGCCTTTGGAATATTTACTGTAAATGCATTTTTTTTCTGCCAGGATTGCTAAGGCAGCCTTCATCCACAGTACCATTTTTTATGTACCTAGTTCTATAAACAGGCAGAGGGCTGGACAAAAGCTTGTGTAATTAAATGTCTCCTTTTTCACTGAGATCCTTGGGATTGAATGTATTCAGTTCAGTTTGTCTATATAAAATTGCATTATAGTTTTTAAAAATTAAATAAAACTATTATGTTGGCAATTAAAAGCAATCCTTCCTGACCAAGGCTCTGTCATGTGACCTTGGGTAATTCACTTTGAATTTTTTTCTTTGTATGAATCAAATGAGGAGTTTTGAGTAGATTAGACAAATAATGGGCAAATTAACTTCACTTCTCACCCCCTGCAATCACATCCCTCCTTCCCAGAGTTGATCTTCATCTTCCTTCTCAACACCTCCCTCAAATCAGCTATTACAAATCTACTGGAGATGAAATATAACACCATGAATTACATGATATATAATACTGAGTCAAAGTCCAACATTTAAGATAACCCAGAGCCTTATTATTTTTTCATGGACCAATAATCATTGTAATAAAAGGAGAAAAGAAAATTTAAGCTGTCAACAATTTCATTCTACTTAGATCAATAATCAATGTCAGTGGAAGTAACAGCCAGGAACTTAAATGATGTATTGCATGAAAGGAGATTGGGATAGGACTCTTGTGGTCCAACAGTGAATAATTACTATCAGGACTGACTGTGTGGGCTGGAAATGTAACGGTGGACATTTTGTAGCAAAATGAGGAGAGTCATTGACTTTGCAGTTCAGCAGCGGAAGTCCCTGGGGCCATCAAGGGAGAAGTGCAGAGTGTGAGACTCTACCCAGAGAAACAGTGATGCCAGAGATGGAGGCAGAGATGATGGCATGGAAAAATGGAATGGCTGGGGAGTCTAGACCCAGAGAGGGAGAGGGACTGTGTGCTGATGACTGAGGGTTAGGCTTTGGTTGTTTGACGACGCATGGAGGGGATTGTAATCATGGCAATGAAATGATCTATGCTAGGATGAATGTAAATATAATGTTCTCCCATGTGAACTATCACATAATTCACAATAAAAACTTTTTAAAAATGATGTATTGCATTGGGAAAATCTGACGCAAATGATCTCTGTTAGGTTTTGAAAAGCAAATATGTCACTTGATGACTGAGATGTACCTTACCAAAGTCATGGTGTTTTCAATGACCTCATATGAATGTGAAAGTTGGATGGTAAAACAGAAGAATGTATGCATTTAAGTTGTGGTGTTGATGAACAATACTGAATACACTGTGGACTGCCAGAAAATGAACAAATCAATTTATAAGAAATACGACTAGAATGCTCCTTGAAAAGGAGAATGGTAAGACTTTGTCATCATCAGGAGAGACCAGTCACTAAGAAGGACATTATGTGTAATTAACTAGGACAGGGAAAGGAAGGAATCCCTCGATGAGATGGATTTTCACATTAAGCACAGTGATGGGACTCAAACATACTAATGATCAAGAAGTTGATGCAGATCCAGACAATTTTTGTTCTATTGCATCTAAGGACGTGAGTTGGCGCTATCTCAATTGCAACTGACAATAACATGTTTCTGTTGATAATAGCCCATTTAGGAATTTAGGAATTTGAAGCAATCTGAAACAATCAAGGATAACCACTTTCATCGGACTATTATCATCTGTGCTGAAAGCACAACCCTACTCCACTTCCTCTGTCTATTCTCAGAGAGATTGGCTCCTCTACATTCCACCATTGTTGTTCCTACTCATAGCGACCCTGATCCACAGTTAGGAAATATGATCTCATATATACCTGATCTCAGGTACTGCTGAACATAAGAGTTACTAGTCTTATGGTCTAATGAAATATTTAGAGGTCTGGGCATCAGACAGACCTGAATTCAAATCCTATAACCACTATTCTCCGCAACGCCGCAAAGTATTAATTTCCTCTTCTCCAAAATGGAGTTAGTTGTTTCAGCAAGACAGTTGTGTGGAGTAATGGGAGGCTATATGGAATGCTCAGAGATTAACTTTGAACAGGAGTTCCATCAATGGCGACCATCACCGCCATTACTCATTACCATTGAACTTACGTTTTACGTACAGGCGGCCTATCACCTTAGCAGTTCCATATCTGTTGGACACCTCACATACATAGCTGCCTGAGTCTGAAGGACGTGTGTTCTCAATGAGCAGCCCTGTCACAGTCTTCTGGAACCTTCCAGAGAGCTCCAGAGGCATGTTGTCCTTTAGCCAGCGGTAATCTGGCTCAGGGTGTCCAAGCGCTTTGCAAGGCAGCTCCACCCGCTGCCCTGACATGGCTTTGCGATGGTCAAACCCATCCAGTATGGATGGGGCTGAGTTCGCTGGATCTGTAGATGAAAGAAAAACATCTTAGAGGCAATGAATGAAGCAGTCATTAAGAATCCTAAGGCTTCATGTATACTTAAAATTCTATACACCATAGTAACATTGTGTGTGGATCATGACAAGTTATGGACAGCATTGCAGAGTATGAGTATTCCTGAACATTGAATTGTGCTCATGAGGAATCTGTACATGGACCAAGAGGCAGTTGTTTGAACAGAACATGGGGACACTGAATGGTTTAAAACTAAGAAAGGTATGCGACAGAGTTGTATCTTTCACCATACTTATTCAACATGTATGCTGAGCAAATCATCCGAGAAGCTGAGCTATATGAAGAAAAATGTGGCATCAGAATTGGAGGAAGACTCATTAACAACCTGTGATATACAGATGATACAACCTTACTTGCTGAAAGTGGAGGGGACTTAAAATACTTACTGATGAAGATCAAAGATCACAACTTTTGGTATGGATTGCAACTCAATGTAAAGAAATAAAAAATCAACTATCAACACTCATGGAAGCAGCAGTCAAGAAATAAAATGACGTATTGCATTAGGCAAATCTGTTGCACAAGACCTTTTTAAAGTGTTGAAGAGCAAAGATGTCATCTTGAAGAATAATGTGCACCTGATCCAAGCCATGGTATTTTCAATAACCTTTTATGCACGTGAAAGCTGTACGAATGTAGAAGAATTGATGCTTCTGGGTTATGGTGTTGGAGGAGAATATTGAAAGTACCACGGCTGCCAAAAGAACCAACAGATCTGTGTTGGAAGAAGTGTAGCCAGAATGTTCCTTGAGGGCCAGGATGGCCAAACTTCGTCTCTCATATTTCAGATACATTGTCAAGAGGGATCACTATAAAAGGATATCATGTTTGATAAAGTGCAGGGTCAGAAAAAAAAGGAAGACACCTAGAGAGATGGATTTGCAAAGTGGCAGCATCAATGGGCTCAAGCGTGGCAACAAGCATTAGGTTGGCCCAGGACCGGGCAATATTTCGTTCTGTTGTGCATAGCGTTGCTACCAATTCGATGGCACCTAACAACAACGTAGTAATACATATTTTTTATATTTTGTTTTGTTATTGTTGCCCTCGAATTGATTTCAACACTGTATAGGGTTTCCATGGAGCAGTTGGTTGATTGGAACTACTGACCTTTGGGTAAACAGTCCAGAACTTATCCTACTGTGCCATACCAGGACAGAAGACAGAGAGAGAAAAAACCACCTCAATTCATGCACATTGTTTCCATTCAAAATACTGCAAATGGTTGGATGTTGCTAAGACCTTCAGCTTCTCATTCCCTAATAAGTAAGAAATCCAGAATCATGCCTCCATAAAAGTCATCAGCTCAGGACAAAAACTGGTTACTTTTTACAGAACAGAAACTGAGTTCATACAGATTTCAAAAACATCACTGACCAATATGGAATGGTCCCATGAAGAGACAGACAGGATCTAAAGAAACACAGTAGAGACACAGAGATCATGAAATCACTCAAAGTTTCTTGTGACAAGACACCTTGTAAACGTGCTTAAAGTTTACCTTGTGCAAAGAATATAACTTTATTAATACAAAGTGATCTGGGTTTTGCCCGTGTTTCCTTACAAGATGACTTTAAACCTCTGGAGTTTCTGAGTCTGAGTCTGAGTTCCTGAAAATGATAAGGAGCTGGGCTGGTCAGACTACACAGGCCACAAAATGTCCATAGAAAGGAAGACCTTGATTTAATTATATTAAGGCTGGACTTGGAACCACAAGGTCAGAGGTTCCAGCCCACCAGCTACTCCATGGGACAAAGATGAGGCTTTTTGCTCTTGCAAAGATTTAGTTTCAGAAACCCTACACAGGGTTGTTATGAATTTAAACGAACTCTACAGCACTTAACAACAATAGATGCTAGTCAAATGGCTAATTTTCTGCTGTGCATTTCCTTTTGCGTAGTTAAAAGCTCAATGAACCTAGTGTACTATGAGACCAGCTATTTGTATGAAGAGAGGGGTCTTCCTGTATGCATATGGAAGAATTACTTAAATAAACATGATATTCTTTCATTTGTTTGTGCTTAAATTGTTTTGACAATGGGGAATATCAGATCTCCGTTTTTAAATGAGCAACAGTTATAGAAATCACTGTTTAACATAAGTGAATTTCATATCACAAGACATGCATTTTACACATAGCTGCTACATTTGAAAGTGTTTCATTTATTCATTTAACAAATATTGTTTGATCCCCAAGTAAAAGGGCAACATGGAGTTAGGCATGGTGGACCAATGGTGAACAAGGCAAGGGAGCTGCCCACATGGAATTTACTTTCTAACTGGATATTCAGAAACAATGTACACAAACTAAACTAATGATCATTGAGTCCCCTGTAATTCCAGAGTATAACTGCTGTATAGGGCTTCTGAGATTGTAAATCTTTAAGGAAAGAGACTACATGATAATTCTCTTGAGGAGTGGCTGGTGGGTTCAAACTGCCCACCTTTCCTTTCGCAGTTTAATGTTTAACTCACTGCTCCACCAAGGCTCCTTAAGCAATGTATAAGCAAATAAACAGTTTGGGTAGAGTAGTGGTTATGAATCGGGCTGCAGACCTTAAGGTCAGAAGTTTGAAACTACCAGCTATTTCGCAGGAGAAAGATGAGGCTTCTGCTCCCATAAAGATTTACAACCTCAGAAACCCTGTACAGGGTCGCTATGAGTCGGAACCAACTCCATGGCACATAACCAAGTTCAATGAAGGGCATAAAAGAGGCTGGCAGGAGAGGGAGTGCTAGTGTACGCGTTGGGTACGAAGGGAAGGAGAGACCATGAGAGACACTTTCAGATGGCCTTCAGGTGCAGTGTCTCTGATAACTGAGCTGAGATGGAGGAAAGAAAACAATCAACAAGGCATAACCAAACCTACGTGTGTGCATTTAAAAATAATTTAAAATCTCATTTTAAATGAAATGCACTGCTCTTTTCCTTCAAAGCTTAGCTTCTTAGAAGAGTAGTGTGCACTCAGTTTATGTTCTCATCTTTTAGCATTAACACGTTTCTCCCTTTGCAAGATTATTAAAATTTTCATGACAAAAAGTCCTAAGCATTATTTGACAGACACAGACAATTTCATGTGAGCCTTTCAATGGCATGTGACTCTGCTGACCCTTCGTTTCTTGTCACGTTCACCTTCCTAGAGCTCACAGCCACCTTTAATTTCAAATGTTGAGTCTTATTGCCTGCTCCTCTTCTGCTGGTGGCTCAGTGGATAATGCTCAGGCACTCAACTCCTTCTCATATGCTCCCTACACAACCTTGTTAGGTCCCCATGGTTTCTAGGATGACTGAAGGCTCCTTCTATTAATTTTTGAAACATAATTTTGAAAACTCATTAAAAATGTTTTGTTGTTAAGTGCCACAAAGTCAGTTTCAAATTAGAGCGAACCTGTGTAGGATCTCAAAGGAGTGGCTGGTGGGTTTGAACCTCTGACTTTTAGGTTTGAAGTCCAGTGCTCATCCTACAGCATCACACTTGTTATTGTTGTTAAGTGCCATTGAGTTGATTCCGACCCATAGCAACCTTGTACAGGGTTTGCGAGGAGCAGCTGGTGAGCTTGAACCGCCGAACATCAAATGGCTTTGCAGTCTGGCGCATTAAGCCACAGTACCACACCAGGACTCCTCAGCATCACACTAGGAATCCATAAAAACACTTGGGCTTCATAAAAGTAAATTTGCCTTCCTAACCCTCAGATCTAAATTTGGAAATTAACATTTAACGAGAAAAAACAAGTAAGGAAAATAAATACTTGCAAGTTCAAAGAAAAATCAATGTTAAATGTATGAAAGAAAAAAAA
>NW_006408672.1:5926833-5928237 GCF_000296735.1 Chrysochloris asiatica | reverse complement strand
CGACTCGATGGCACCTGACAACAACAAACTGAAGAGCAATTTTCAGAATCTCTTTTGACATTCATTTTGGTCTTTTCTTTCTTCCTTGTTTTCTCAATGACCTTTTGCTTTCTTCCTGTATGATGTTCTTGCATGTTATCCCACAACTCTTCTGGTCTTCAGTCTTTATGCATCAAATTTGTACTTCAGATCATCTTTAAATTCAGGTGGGGTATGTTCAACATCATATTTGACTCTTGTGGACTTGTTTTATTTTTCTTCAGCTTCAGCCTGAACTTGCATGTGATAAATTGATGATCTGTTCCACATTTACCTGGCCTTGTTTTGACTGATGATATGGAGCTTTTCCACCATGTCTTTCCACAGATGTAGTCAATTTGATTTCTGTGTATTCCACTCCTGGTGAAGTCCATGTGTATGTTATATTTATGTTGTCTAAAATAGGTATTTGCAATGAAGAAGTCATTGGTCTTGCAAAATTCTATCATGAGAATTCCAGCATCATTTCTATCACCAACGACATATTTTCCAATTACTGATCCTTCCTCTGTTTTCAACCTTTGCATTTCAATCACTGGAAATTATTAATAAATCTTTATTTCATTGATCAATTTTAGACTGACAAAGTTGGTAGAATTCTTCAATTTCATCATTACTGGATTTAGTGGTTCCTGTGTAAAATTAAACAATAATGATACTAACTGGTTTTCCTTTAGGTATATGGGTACAATCTGATCACAGACATGATTATACTTCAAAATAGATCTTGAAATGCTGTTTTTGATAATGAATGCAGCACCATTCTCTTCAATGTGTCATTCCTGGCATAGTAAACCATGTGATTGTCAGACTCAAAATGGCCAATACCATTCCATTTCAGTCCACTAATGTCTAGGATATCATTGTTTATTTATTTCATTTCATTTTTGACAACTTGCAATTTTCCTGCATTCATACTATGAACATTTCATGTTCCAATTATTAATGGATGTTTGTAAATTTTTTTTTAACCTCATTCTGAGATGTGCCTCATCAGCAATTGAAGGTCCTGAAAGCTTTACTCAATTGAGGTTAACATTGTCAACTTTATTTGAAGAGGCAGCTCTCCCCTAGTCATATTTTGAGTGCCTTCCAACCTGAGGGGCTCATCTTCCAGCACTACATCTAACAATATTCTGATGCTCTTCATCATGCTTCAATATTCATTAATCTAGTTCTAGCTGATATTGTTTCACTGCTATTTATAAGGTTTCTAGTGGCTAAACATTCAGAAGTAGTCTCCGTCTCTTTCTTCAGAGTCTGTCTTAGTCTGGAAGCTCAGCTGAAATCTGTCCACTGTGGGTGATCCTGCCAGCATTTAAAATACTGGTGGAATAGCTCCCAGCATCACAGCAACATGCAAGC
>NW_006408672.1:5915662-5925938 GCF_000296735.1 Chrysochloris asiatica | reverse complement strand
GTAACCACTACGCTACCAGAGAAGCCCTCAAATAAGTGGTGGCCAAAGAGCCCATGGTCCTTGGGATATGCCTCAGCTCCAGAGGTGTGTGGAACACTCAGAGGGAAGTATAAAGCCATCTTGTAGGAACCCGATATCTGCCTCCAGGGTTAACAAAGAATCACTTTAACTATACACTTGTCTTATATCACTAGCACTTTTGATATTATACAGAATAGTTTGTTCACATCCTTACATAGAATTACAGGACGTGTTTCTATTAAAATAGGTAAATGTTAAGCTACGAATTGAACTGTATTTAACTACAAACACACCAGCCTTCTTTCTCGATGTCAAAATGTACACACACACACACACACAGACAGACATACTCACGCCTTGATTACTCAGTACTGTGTAATAGCATACAAGTAGTTTGTAATGCCAAAATGTAGTAAGTAACTTTATTTTTCTTAGAAAAATATTAGCATTTTAGATGGGAACATTTCTAAAATGGAGCTAATATTTTATCATTTCATCTTAAATGTAGTGCAAACAAGAGGCAGTTAAACCAGGTAGAATATTTTTGCATATGCAGTTATCACTGTTGGACATCAATTACTGAGTTATGATACTCAGTTATCAGCACACTTGGCTTCTCAAAATGTGCTAACTGGGTGTTTAAACATCTGACCATGGCTTTTAGTAGCTTTTCTGCTTCCTCTTCTACTTTCAGGCTGTAAGCTGTTACTTTTCTCTGCTATGATTTCTATCCACATACTTATAATGTGATGCATTCAGTCTTCTGAGAGTTAGAAATGAAACATATCTAACATGTTGTTGTTAAGTGCTATGAAGTCAATTCTGACTCATAGCAACCCCGTATGGGGTTCCAAGGAAGGGCTGGTAGGTTTGAACCACTGATTTTGTGGTCAGCAGTTTACGCTACAGTGCCACAACAGGACTTGGCATAAGCCAAGAGTAAATGAGTTCTGAGTAAGTAAGTAATCAAGAGGTTCTCCAATATCAGCTAAAATGAGCTTGCATATCAGTGCTTTCAATGACTTAGTACTAGTTCAAAAGGAGCTGGCTGACTATTTGGATCTAGAGATGGACGATTATCACAGAAAATGGGCATTTGCACAACAAATGTTCCAGGACACTCAAGAGTTCTGTAAATTCTACCCTGTCATGGTGCTGAGTAGTAGAGGACCCATCAAGTGTGGCAGCCCCGGAGGTTCAGGCAGGATTCCATGCCGGGTGTTGTATACAGTAGCAGCAGACAGATCATTCTGTACAGAGATTAAAACAGCAACTCATGTAGAGATCCAGAGTATGGAATTATGGGTGGTTGAAGCAGAGGCCTGACCTTTGATATCTGAGCTGCAGATATGAGCACGAGGGACTTCTAGACTGAGGCCTATTGGAGCTGAGTCTAGGAGGTACCATTGGTTATGGGTAAGCAGGAGAATGGAGTTCCTGTGTGATGCAAATTTTTAATGCACTTGGCTGCAAACTAAGAGGTTGGAGGTTTCAATCAACCCAGATGTGTCTTCCAAGAAAGATCTAAGATCTGCTACCAATAAGTCAGCCATTGAAAACCCTGTGGGGTGTCGTTCTACTCTGACACACATCAGAATTGACTCAATGGCAAGTTTTAATTTTTTACAAAGCAGTAAAGCAGACTATTGGTGTATTCATTTTTTATGCCAGCACATTTCTGGGCTCTAGGAATCTGTAAGGGAACGAGACACAGTTCCTGTCTTTAGGAAGTTTCAATCTAAACATATTTGATGTTTAAGATAACAGACATGTTATCAACGTTAGGGTAGGGTGTGGAGAGGAAGAAATTTTATTATATCTACTAAAAAGGCATTAATCTTATCCCACCAGGATGAATGGGTTGCCAACACCCAGGTAGGAAATTTAGTATTATTTGGTACTTAACTTGTGTATAATCTAAATATATATATATATATATATATAGTATTTCACTATTTATATTTAAGTAATATATCTGTTGAACTGTCTGAGTTGACTTTGCTTGTTTGAGTAACTCAACAATTTTATAAAATATCAAGGTAGGAGCTCATTCCCTGGAGTATTTACAGATGTCCCAGGTAGTGCACACCCAGCGAACTTGAGAGGCTCCTCAGTGTGGAGGAACCTGAGGCTTGGAATCTAACGGATCTAGATTCCAAGCTTGCCATTGTTAATTTCCAGTTGGGTGAGTTCAGACAAGTCATTCAACCTCTCTGAATGTTGTTTATCTATGAAATAAGACAGTGAGTAAATATCCTTTTTGATCCATTGCTGATGGACAAACAGTGGCTACAACAATAGATTCAAACACAGGAATGATCGTGAGAATGGTGTAGGACCAGGCAGTTTTCTGTCCTGTTGGACATGGGGTTTCTGTTAGGCTGGCCTGACTAGATAACACCTAGTAACAACATCATCTAGTTAGACACATGGAAAAAATGATATTTATAGACGTAAAGGTAATGTTTGTTATTTTGGCCTTCATTTAGAATAGGTCAGTCAACAAAGTATATTCATTGGAGTCCTGGTGTAGGGTAAACATTGTACTGCTAAACGCAAGGTCAGTGGTTCAAACCCATACACCACTCCTTGGAAACCCTGTACAGGGTTGCTATAAGTCAGAACTGGCTAACATTTTTTATTTTTATGCACAGGTTCACCTTAAGTAGGAGACAATTCATTGGCAACTAATAACAAGAGCAATAGAAAAATAAGTAAATAAAATAACAAGTCCACAGGTTCCTTTGCATATCCCAATGATAAGCTGTGAGGAAGGAACACTGTTTTCAGAAATTGTGACTGCAGTGGGAAGTCCCAGTCACAGAAACTGGGGAGATCCTTTCCTTAATCATTTTCATGTTGTTTGTTGTTTGAATAGTACTATTTCTCAGCATATTTGTATCTGACCAAGAGCATGTATGCTGAAGTTCTTAAATTAACTATTCCTCACTCTTTATGGCTCATCCAACAGCAAGTCTTTCTGATCCTATTTCCAAAATCCACCTTGAATCCATACACTTCTCTCCCTCTCCACTGCTGTCATGCAAATCTGAGGACTTTGGCCATGTAGTGGTCCTGCTTCCACTCTTGCTCCTCTATGTGTCATTCTACACTCTACGTCGACAATGATCCATTTAAAAGGAAAATCCGATTGATTTAGTACCATGCATAGCATTCTTGCATAGCTTCTCACTACACCAAATTGCCCACAGTGGCCAACAACTCCCTGTATGGGTTGGACTTGGACCATGTGGGATGGTTAATTTGGGGTCAACTTGACTAAGTTCTGGTGTACAGCTTTTTTGGAAAATACTAGTCTAGGAAAGGTGTTTGTTTCGTTTAAGTAATCAGCTATCAAATATTTACATGTAATTAGCATTCAAATCAGTTGGTCTTACATAGATTGTTGTTATTTTAGTGTCACTGAGTCAGTGCTGACTCATAGCCACCCTGTATAGGGTTTCCAAGGAGCAGCTAGTGGGTTTGAACCACCGATTTTGTGGCTAGCTGTGCAGTGCTGATATTACAGCACCACACCAGTACTCACACCTAATCATAGGATGCCTTTAAGAGCGAAGTTGGAGGCTTCTTGAAAGAGAATTTAACTACATCATGCCAGAATTCTACACTCTTGCTTACCACCTGACTTTGCACAGTGGGACACAGATTGTCAAGGGTCTAGCCTTTCACCTGACCTATGGATTTTGGACTCACTGGACCCCACAGTTTGATAAGCCAATTCTTCAGAATCAATCAATGATGATAGATAGATAGATAGATAGATAGATAGATAGATAGATAGATAGATAGATAGATAAGATAAACAGGGATATGGTGGTGCTGATGTGCAGTGGACTCTATTCTGACTCATAGCGACCCTGCATGGGTTTCTGAGGCTGTAAATCTTTATGGGAGCAGAACATATTTATCTTGCAGAATAGCTGGTAGTTTCGAACTACTCACCTTGAGGTCAGCAGCCCTATTTATAACCACTAAGCTTTCAAAGCATAGAAATAGTGATATACATACTTACTGGTTCTTTTTCTCTAGAGAACCCTAAGAAACCATATCTCCTAAAGTCTTACCCCTTCTCTCTATTTCTATCACCAAACTCCAGCCTGTTTTAATGAGTATACCTGGAGGGTTCTGAGCCCAGATTTTTACCTGCCAGCATCTTGCTTATGTTCTAGCTTCGGTTTCAAATTCAACTTTCTAGCAAAGCCAGTTTATACTTACCTCATCCATGGGCAGTACCACAGTATATAGTTATATATCTCTATGAAGTTAACTTGTGTGTGTTTGAGGTTGATTTAAGAATCTCTCTCCTCCAACTAGAATGTAAGTTCCATAAGAGTAGCAACTTGCTTTGTCTTGTTCAAATTTTCATCTGCAGTGCATAGCACAGAGTCTGGCTTATCATACACTCTCCTATGATACTTGTTAAATAGATGGATGGTTAAAACAACCTATCACTCTGTGCATAAAAAAAGGTTTCTCCTCATGTCCGGATAAAACAAAAATTAACTCAAATCTCTCTCTTCTTAGACTCCAACATGAGATAGTCTCATGTATAATACATAAAAAAAAAAAATAGTTTTCCCCTCTAGGAACAAATATAATATATTCTGATATGAAAATGAGCACATTTTAAGGTTTTGAAGTTAATTATCCTTTCATTATTCTCTCTGGTTTTTCTCCATGCACACAGGCTCTTAGATGTTCGGTCGGGGCAATGTTATTTTCAGGAAGATTTTTTAAAGCGTATTTGATTTTTCACTTAGTCAGAAATGTATCTGAGGGGTTTTTTGATATTGCAATCTTAACTGAATTAATAGCAATTAAAAGAACAGATGGTCGGTTCCTCTAAGAAGACGCCAACTGGTAAGGCAACACAATGAAACTTTTGTCAGCTGTGTCTGCCACCTCCAATTGATAGTCACACTGTGCAAGGAAACCTAGTTTTCTCCTCAGCAGTTTTCTTAACAGTTTATACAAAATTAGAAGAACACAAGATTGAAATCTAAGTTGAATGTATATAGCATTAGAAACTAAATTAGCCTCTGAATTGCTCACCCTTTTTTCTTTTAGTTTGAAAGTTAACTAAAATTAGTATTAACTAAAATACCAGTGGACTCCTGGTATGGCACTGTAGGATCAGCACTGGACAGTTCAAACACACCAGCTGCTCCTCTGAAACCCTATACGCTGTCTCTATGAGTCAGAACGAACTTGACAACACTTAACAACAATGAAATAAAACAGAAAGTAGAACAAATACATATAACATCAATGATAAATGTAAAGGTATCGATGTCTGTTATTCCAGAAGTAGGCTGTTGATTGTGAGCTACAGATACCAGTTTGGACTTTGTTCTTCTTTCCTGAGATTCAGAAGATACCAAGGCTAATGCGTGGGAGCTGGTTAGAGGAAGTACCTAGTAGCCCCACGCAGACCAGCCTCAGGAGCCAAAATGGAGTCACGTGGTAAGGCACGAGAGCCTGAGCACTAGGGCTCAGAGACCTTCCTGTCTGATGAGACCATCTTCTTTGGGAGGGTAGCATGTCCCGTTGGCCATGTAAGCACTGCATTGAGAGCCCTACCAGATTTCACCTCCTACATCTTTTTGTGTCCTTTTTAGCTATACTAAATCTGTAGTCATAAGTATTGTATCCCTTCTGCCATTGAGTTGATTCTGACTCAAACTGACCCTATGGGACACAATAGACCTGACCCTAAAGGGCTTCCAAGGCTGTGATCTTTTTAGAAGGACACTGACATATTTTTATCTAGCTATTGGATAGAACAGTCAAACTTTTGGCTAACAGCTCAATGCTTTCACCACTGCACCACCACATCACCATCACCTTCTGCCATAGTCTATTCCAACTCATAATACTCCTATAAAGGCTCTCCAAGGCTATAATTATTCATAGGAACTCAAAGTCTCATCTTTCTCCTGAGGAGTGGCTTATCCATTTGAAGTGTTGACATTGCAGTTAGCAACCCAGTGCTTATCCTACAATGCATCCCGGGCTGGACTCTTTAAGTATGGTATACTCTTCATGAATCCTGTGAGTTGTCCTACTTAATTATCAAATCCAAAGGGTTAGCAGAAGCCAGCAGGTCAGAAAGCGGGAGTTCACCTGGAGTTCTGAGACGCAGGTTGGAATCCTAAAGGGGTATAGGCAACCAACGCCAACTTGAAGACCAGAAAAAGTTGGGGTGTTTTGCATTGAATGTCTTTTGGTGCATGCAATGTCTTTTATATCTCAAGAGATTAACTCAAAATAAAGCCTACTCTAATTCTTTAGGCCTGGTGTGGTGCTGTAGCAGTTCAAACTGACCAGCTGTTCCTACTGGAAATCCTATGGTGGTGGTTATGTGCCGTGGACTTGGTTCCGACTCATAGTGACCCTGTATAGGGTTTCCAGTTTCTGAGGCTGTAAATCTTTACAGGAGGAGAAAGCCCCATCTTTCTCCTGCAGAACAGCTGGTAGTTTTGAACTTCTGGACTCAAAATTAACAGTCCATCTCATAACCACTATGCTAACAGAGTTCATTTGGAAACCTTATACAGGGGTGCTATTAGTTGGAACCTACTCAATGGCACTTACAACAACAGCAACAACAATAGTTTCTCATTAAAATAACAGAGACAACCCATTTCCAATGGGGTTATAACCACAGGCATAAAGTCCTGGCGTGTCTCTATGGGTTAATGCATTGGAAGGAAAAATAGGTTTGAACTACAATGTACATGCTTCAAGTTCACCATCTGCTCCTAGGAAACTTTATACAGGATTGCTATGGGTTGGAACTGACTCAAAGGCACTTAACAACAACAACATAGAGGTTAGTATTTATAAAATATAAATCTGGAAGATACAGCCAATCTATCACATTGCATATGGGAGAAAATAAGAGACCCCTTGAAGATAAGATGTTCACTGTGGGTGGCACAAATGACTAAGTGTTCAACTTCTAGTACATTCCCCATGTTGGTAGTGGTGTGCTGTCTATTCGTTTCCAACTCATAGAGACCCTATATAGGGTCTACATAGGGTATAGGGTTTCTGAAGCTCTGAATCTTTACAGGAGCAGAAAGCCTCACCTTTCTCCTATAGAGTGTCTGGTGGATTCAAACTACTGACCTTGCTGCTAGCAGCCCAATGCATAACCCACCAAGCCACCGCATTTCCCATAAATGAAATCAACTGTATTTTAATAAATTTCTAGACAAATTTATTTGGAACTTGACCCAAACAATAAAAGGAAAAGGAGGTGGAATTTTCATTTAAGAGACAGCAACTTACTTGATGTCAGCTAACAATAACTGTCTCTATGAAGACAAAGTAATTCTTCTTGCTTGCATAAGTTACCTACTGTTTCTCGCCAACCTTGTACACAGCAGATGAAAATGTTTGTTTGACTATTGATGGTATGCATGCATATTTTAGGGTTTTTTTTTGTTTTGTTTTGTTTTTAATGAAAATAAAAAATGCTCAATGAAATAGATGTCCATATGGCAGCACAGTGAAGTGGCAGTGGCTTGACCACATCATGCACCTAATCTGTTTTGGGAGCCTGTTACATCTATGAGAAGCTTGGGTAAGTGATTGGCTGCTAACTGAAAGGTCAGAAGTTCTAACCCACCAGTCACTTCCTTGAAATAAAGATGTGGTGGTCTGTTTTCTTAAAGATTTTAAGTTTTGAAAACACTATGGGGAGATTCTATTCTGTCCTTGTAGGGTTGCTGTGAGTCAGAATTGATCAAATGGTGATGGGGTATATGCTGTATTTATAAAAGTACCATAAATATATCCAAGGAAATTATAATTTAGTTCTTGAAATGCCTGGAAGAAATCTGGTCAGAGATTGTGATCATATCTTTTGACATGGGGCATGATTAAAAAGTTAGAAATTCTGGTCTGGGTTTAGTAAGTAAGGAATACTTACTTTGCACATATATGTTTAAATGCTCTCAAAGTAATTTCGCTAAGACATTCTTCTTATGTAAATAAAATTCTCTCAGTGAAATTCTTCTGCAGTTAAATGAGGCTCAATTATACTCTACTAATTTAAGCCCACAAACTCCATTCCGACTGTATACCTAATTACCCTATTTAGGTTGTTAATGATCAGATCTTCCCTCTTGAACAGATCTTTGAGTCTATCATTAATCTCTGCTCTAGTTAACTTTCTGCTTATTTAAAACATAAATCCTTAGAAAGAACAGAATTTGATCTTGATTTTAAAGATTCATTTTTAAAGAACCAAAGAAGCTTAAAAAACTAAAATTGTACTTATTATTTGAAGCCCTGTAGGATACGTACTGGGCTGCTAGTCACCAAGTCAGCAGTTCAAACCCACCAGCTGCTGCTTGGAAACCCTGTACAGGTTTGCTATGACTCAGAACCAACTCAATGGCACTCAACAACAGAATGATGAATAACACTGTTTTGGTCACTGACCTCAAGGAACTTACTTTAATGGTAGAGAGGTAAGAAGCAGATATACAAGAGGAAGTGAATCACAAGCTGTGATAAGTGCTCTTAAGATATTTTAGACATGGGGGTGTCTACTGAAACTTACCAAACACCATGGAGATAGCCCATGCCTGGGCAATGCTTTGTTATACATAGGGTCGCTATGAGTAACAGCAACTCAATGGGATGGAGTATGTGAGGAAGCTGTAGATCAAATGTGATGGTAGGATAAGGGGTGTTTCTAATCCATGAGAAGTTGCTGTTGTAGTTGTTAGGTGCCATTGAGTCAGTTCCAACTCATAGTGACCCTGTGCACAACAAAATGAAACCCTGCCCTGCCCTAT
Source organism: Chrysochloris asiatica (assembly GCF_000296735.1). NCBI lineage: Eukaryota > Metazoa > Chordata > Mammalia > Afrosoricida > Chrysochloridae > Chrysochloris > Chrysochloris asiatica. The sequence continues at coordinate 5,917,086 of NW_006408672.1, read as the reverse complement.
ACCATCCTCACAATTCTTATGCTTGAGTTCATTGCTGTTGCCTCTGTGTCAATTCAGTGGGGGTCTTGCTCTGTTTCACTGACCCTCCACTTTACCAAACATTATGTCCTTCTCTGGGGCCAGTCCATTCCTGATAACATGTCCAAAGTATGAGAGATGAAGTCTCACCATCCTGGCCTCTAAGGAACATACTGGCTGCACTTCCTCCAAGACAGATTTGTTTTGGTAGTCTAGGGTAACTTTGATATTATTCTCCCATACCACAACTCAAATGCATTGAATCTTCTCGAGTCTTTCTTTATCATTGTCCAACTTTCACATGCATACAAGGCATGCATGGGTTAGGCACACCTTAGTCCTCAAACTGGTCCTCAATCTTTGCTATTGAACACTTTAACGTGGTCTTGTGCAGCAGACTTGCCAAATATAACACTTCATTTGATTTTTTGATTGTTGCTCCCATTGAGTGTTGATCCATGGGAAGAATAGAGTTAAAGCATGGCAGAAGGGAGAGCACATGAAAGGTCCTGTAGTGGGAAACACTGTTTAAGGAACCGATATAAGCTATGTTAGAAATAGTACTATTAGAACATGGAATTAACAGGAAGTAGACTTGGCCTGTAAGCTGGGTCAAGGCAAACAGAAAACAGAGATAGTCCTTTGGTACCAAGCTGGAACAGGTGAATGAATGGAGAAAGCCTCTATTAGAGGGAGAAGCTTTGTGGTAGGGTGCAAGTTATCCATAAGTGATCTATAATGGACTCTTAGAAATTTACGAGAGCTCCTTTGGGAGATGTAGAAAAACTAGGAGAAATAAATGACTATCAATAGAGACACTAACTATATCAGACATATTAATATTCCAGGAGGTACATCAACATGATTTTCTGCTCTACTGGATGTCTGCATTTTGAAGCTGAAAGGGAATGCATATTTTATGTTGATCATCTGTTTCCACAGTGGCTGTGTAATACTGTATCAATTTCAAAAGCAATATGTATGAAATGTATAAAAAGAGCAGAATATGGCTCTTTGATCCACAATGATGGTGCTGATCAGATCAAGCAACTCACGGGTGAAATGTAACAGAAAACACTAGGCTTAATGGTGGAACACAGTGAAAATCAAGTAATATTTGTCTGCCAGCTGCAAGTGACATATGGTCATGGGAAAGAATGTGGGGGGAAAGGAAACATAAAGAATGTAGAGATACTATGTTGCTCCCATTTGATATTATGGGTGAAGACTACATTGATGTTGTTGTTGTTGTTAAGTGTCATCAGGTCCAACTCATTGAGACCCTCTATAGGGTTTCTGAGGAGCAGCTGGTGGATTTGAACTGTAGTCATCCATTAATGGGTTTTGGAATCAAGTCCTGGTGTGGTGCTGTGGGGTAATGCCCTGGACTGCAAAGGTGATCTGAA
>NW_006408672.1:5908230-5913842 GCF_000296735.1 Chrysochloris asiatica | reverse complement strand
TGCCTTTGAGTTGTAGTGTTGGAGGAGAATACTAAAAGTGCCATGGACTGCCAAAAGAACCAATAGATCTGTTTTGGAAGAAGTGCAGCCAGAATGCTCCTTGGAGGCCAGGAAGGCTAAGCTTCATCTCTCTTACTTTGGACATATTGTCAGGAGGGAACAGTCGCTGGAGAAGGATGTCATGCTGGGTAAGATGGAGGGTCAGAGAAGAAGAGGAAGACCCCCAACGAGATGGATCGTACAGGTGGCATCATTGATGGCATCAAGTGTGGCAGCGGTAGTGAGGTTGGCCCAGGATCGGACATTGTTTCGTTCTGCTGTGCATGGGGTTGCTATGAGTAGGTTTCGACTCGATGGCATCTGACAACAACAAGAAGGAATAAGATATTGTAAAGCTATGTGTTTTTTAGTTCGCATGTGCATATACAAGACTGTGTTTGCGTATGTAGGCATGCATGCAAAAGGGTAAATCAAAAAGTATTGCTATCTGGGCTCAGTTCATACTGCATAAGTTTATTTCAAACAAAACGTGGTTACACATGTCTCTGACATCAGTGAATGGCCACAGACTATTTAGAGTGCCATCCAAACGATTGAATCAGAACTAACTTCCAGTGTTACAAATCGGGTTGTGAACCTTAAGGTCAGCAGTTCGAAACTACCAGCTGCTCCCGTGGGAGAAAGATGAGGCTTTCTGCTTCTGTAAAGAATTACAGCCTTGGAAACCCTGTACAAGGTTGGAACCGACTTGAGGGCACACAGCCACCAGCCACAACTTCCAGGGGAAACTGCTGGGTCAGGGAAGTTCAAGGCAGAAAAGTCAGCTCCGAAGGTGATAGTGGCTGTGTTTTGGGATCCCCAAGGGAAGATCTTGATAGATTTTTCTCAACGGACACAGAATGATCATGGTGGCTTATCAGGAAAATGCTTCTTAAAAATTGAAAACTGCATTGGTAATAAAAAAGCCAGGAAATGCGCACTATGGAATTTTTTTTTTTTTTTTTTCCCATCACAACAATTCACTTCCTCATTCTTCTAAATGAAATTCCTAGGAGAATTTCATTGTGAAAGCTGACTGCATCCACCCTGGTCTTACTCCTTTAGATTTTCGTTTTGGCATGGTATAAATTAAAGGGCACCAAGTTCTTTTGGGAAAGGGATAGAAAGATGGAAACACTGCCTTTAGAAGTGTCTAGACTTGTAAGAGGAGCTGTGGAAAAACAATAGTTTCATGTTTTACATTTTGATAGTTTCCTTTAATAATGGTCTCTATGATTTTGCAGAAATACCTTTTTATTACCTACCCTCATTAAATGCATGCGTATGTATGAAATGAGCTTTTTATTTAATAGGAAATGCATTATTTCCTACTATGAATCTAGACAGGGATGTCTCTAGAGGATTGTTCAGAATCCTAGAGAACTAGTTGTGCTCATGAGGAACCAGTACATAGACCAAGAGGCAGTTGTTGAAACACAACAAGGAGACACTGTTTGTTGTTGTTAAGTGCCATGGAGTTGGTTCTGACTCATTGCGACACTGTATAAGGTTTCTGAGGCCCAGCCGGTGAGTTTGAATCACCAAACTTGCAGTTCAAACCAACCTTGCAGTCCAGTGCTTATCCTCAGTGCCACACCAGGGACTCCCCATGATACTATATATAGTGTCCTGGAGATACTACACTGTTTCAAGAAAGTTGCACATCAGGGATGCATCCTTTCACCAAAATGATTCAATCTGTAAACTAAGAAAATAATCCAAGATGCTAGATTATATGAAGAAAAACATGGCATCAGGATATGAGGAAGACTCATCAACAACCTGCAATGTACAGATGACATAACCTTGCTTGATGAAAGAGAAGTGAATTTTAAATACTTACTGATGAAAATTAAAGACTGCAACCTTCAGTATGGATTGTACCTCAATGTAAAGGAAATGAAAAACCACAAAAGGACCAATAAATAACAATATGATAATGGAGAAAAAAATTAAGTTGTTAAAGACTTCATTTTACTTGGTTTCACAGCAAATGCTCATGGAAGCAGCAGTCAAATTATCAAAGGACATATTAAATTAAGCAAGTCTGTTGCAAAAGATATCTTGAAAGTGTTAAAATGCAAAGATATCTCTGAGAGGAATAAAGTAAGACTGAAACCATGGTATTTTAGTCACCTTATACACATGTGAAAGTTGGACAATGAATAAGGAAGACCTTAGAAAAATCTACATATTTAAATTAAGGTGTTGGAGAAGAATACTGAAAGTATCCTGGACTGCCAGATGAACAAACAAATCTGTGTTGGAAGAATTACAGTTAGCATGTTCCTTAAAAGCGAGGACAGTAAGCTTCGCCTTTGGTACTTTAGACATGATGTCAGGAAGGATCAGTTCTTGGAAAAAGACATTATGCTTGGTAAAGTGGAAGGTCAGAGAAAAGAGGAAGTCCCTCATTGAGGTGATTGGCACAGTAGCAACAACATTGGGTTCAAGTATAACAACAATTGTGAGGAGGGGGCAGGACCTGTCAGTGTTCCGATCTGTAGTGCATGGGGTCACTATGAGTAAGAACCAAACTCAACAGCACCCAATAATAACAGCAATAAGTTATGAGAAAGTATCTCTGGTTGCTCAGTAATTAAAGAGCTTGGCTACTAACTGAAAGGTTGGCATTTCAAACCCTCCAGTCAATGTGAGAAAGATGTTGCAGTCTGTTTCTGTAAAGATTAACAACCTTGAAAATCCTACGACAATTCTCTGTCCTACAGAGTTGTTATGAGTTGGATTCAACTCAACGGAAATGGGCTGTGAGAAAAGAAATAAATCGATTCTCTAAAGCCACACAATTGTGGTAATTCTGTCAGAATAGCACTAAAGATACCCAAGTAAAGAGGAGTTAGTGACACATAGTAAATAATACTCCAGGTGCACTGAGAGATTACAGAAATCATAAACAGGGTTCATGAATAATCATGATTTGGAACATAATATATTCATTCCAGGAAGAGGGAAGGTTTACACTGTTTCTTGAAGAACTGAGTGGCTGAAGAGTAGTCGGTTAGAAATGAAAGAAAAGGGGACAGGAATCACAAGAAGGTGGCAAGTCCTCCTTGTGACTCTTGTCTTCTTGTGCATGGGGATTGCAAGGCCAGGCCTAGAGGAAAGGGGTGAACTGGGGACACGGAGGAACCTTGTGTGATGCACAGTAGAACTAGAGAGGTATAATGTTGGGTTGGTGAGGGATGATTTTCAGATTCAGGTTGTGAGGTAAGAGGTAAGCCCAAGTAAAGTCAGGTTAAATGATAGTAGTTACACAAAGAATGCTGAGAGCCAGGAAGTTGCTAACAATGTTGCCAAACACTGGGCAGGAAAGAGATGGCTTGTGGATAAACCAGCCAGGAGCACAAGACCAAGGCTAAAAGAGGTACTAGAGACATGCACTCAGTTTTCCTGCAAAGGATGGCTCAGGTCTATAACATGCCAATCCTTGCAAAGAGGCTCTGGCTGGATTGGATGGCCTGTGTTTTTCTTTGTCTCCCTCTTCGTTTGTCTCTTCCAACTCTTTAAAATGGAAAAAAATCTAAATTATAACCTCCTTAACTGGTTATCTATTTGCTCATCACTCAGAATTGGTCACTATAAGCCTTTTGATCAGTGAGGCACTGTGGGCTAATGTGTCAGACTGCAAAGTTATTTGAATTGCAAGGTTGGTGGTACAAGCTACCAGCTGCTCCTTGGAAACACAATACAGGGTCACTATGGGTCGGAATTGACTTGATGGCACTTAACCACAACAACAAGCCTTATGATCATTGTTAACATTAGGACTCTTGGCTTTATTTATTTATCTCTCCATGCTGATATAGAGAAACCTAGTCTATTCTTTTAAACAAAAAATATAATGTTCTGTTGTATGAAAGGATTACTTGGATGGTGCAAAGGCTTGGCTACTAACAGAAAGCTTAGATGCTCAAGTCTCTACAGAAAACTCTTTAGATCACAACAGCACTGTCCATAAGAAGGCTGGGAGATGAGCTCTCTACTCTGGAAGACTCTCAAAATACACAGAGGCCTACACAATGGTCTCATGTATACCAGCACTCATGAAGCCACACAGAACCAGACAGAATTTCATCCTCCCATGCATAGGAACCAACTCAATGACAACTAGCAAATAGCCTGGTCAAACAAACCTCACTCCAGCAAATTAACATATAGCAACTCAAAGCGTGAAATCCTTTAAGAGCTTTTGGCAGAGAGGAACAAACAAGATAGTGTATCAGGTGGAAGTGCAGTGAGGAGCTTCATCAGCAACAATACAAAATATAGGACCAAGCAAGCTCAGGGGATGGTGCCAGAATTCTGAACCACATAAAAAGGACTATCTAGAAGGTTGGAAGGCTTACAGATAAGAAAATCTGTAAAGAAGCAAGACATCCATTGCTTTCTAGTTCAAAATGCTCAGCTGCTGCCAGAGCTGCCATCTTGGGCAAGACCAAATGGGGGAAGGATCAGAGCAGCCACGGATGCCTAACTGAAAAACTGAGATACGGGTGTGGAAGTTCTTTTCTTTTATATCTGTTCATTGTTCTCTCACTGTTTGTACACCTTCTTCTGGTGACTAGAGGGGGTGTCTGAGTGAGTGGACACCCCACTCCCAACCCTGGTGGGTGCTGCCATGCATGCACACAGATCTCCTAGAAATTTAATGTGACAGTTTCCACTTAAAACCAAAAAGCAGTGCAAAACAGCCACAGCTGGCCTTGAAATGTTTATCACTAGGAAGAAAATCCTGAACGGGGATTGTGGAGTGGGACAGGCAGACTAAAAAGGAAATAGCTGGCCTATGTCACAATGACTAACAGTGGCATCTTGAAATGTCTCAGGATGAAGAGTGAAAAGTGAAGCCCATCTCCTGATCACATCTACTGGAGGCAATCAAAAAGCATCAAACAAACAAACAAAATACACACCCATCTGAGTATTAATGCCACAGTTAACTTCTGAATATACCCAAAAAACAGAAACAGATGACCATATTCAACACATGTCCAGAAACGAGATAAAGTGACTAAGACAAATGACCTAGAGGTAGACCTGGACTCCATACTGGAAAATGGGCAAGTTTTGGAAATGTGTATCAAAACATTATATAAGAGAGTTGAGAAGCATAAGGAAGTAGTCAGGAAAGCACTGTAGGAACAATCAAATAAGATAGATATAACACTGGAAACAATTCAAAACCTACAGAAAGAGGTCCAAAACCTCAAAAGATTAATAATAGACTATCAGAAATGGACATTAACTGATAGGGCAAAGGAGTAGAACTGAAGAGACTGAAGCCAGAACTAGTGAGCTAGAAGATAAATCTTTCAACACTATTAAGATAGAAGAGCAAACAGAAAAAAAAGGATTAAAAAATCTGAAGAAGGCCTAAGATTCATGTTGGACAACATGAAGAGGAATAACTTAAGAATTATCGGCATTCCAGAACAGCAAGAATCACACAAGTCCACAGAGGAGATAGTTGAAGATCTTCTGGAAGAAAAATTTCCTAACATCCTGAAAAGTGAAAAGATAATAAGCTCAATGAACCCCAGTAAGAATAAACC
>NW_006408672.1:5905189-5907974 GCF_000296735.1 Chrysochloris asiatica | reverse complement strand
CAGCAAAGCTGTCAATCAAATACGATAGTGTAATCAAAACATTTCAGGATAAACAGAAGCTAAGGGATTTTGCCAAAGCCAACCCTGCTATGAAAAATATCCTAAAGGAAGTTCTGTGGACTGAGAACCAATAAGAGCAGACAACAACCAGAGACTATACGTAGCAGCATCACCCTGAACTCAACTGACAAATGGGAGAGTCAAGAAGAGAATAAAAGTATAAGAACAGAGGATCTGGGAGGTCAGTTTATAATCAGAACAATTACAATGTGAAAGAAGGTAAACACAGAGGAACAGAGATCTAGGTGGTGAGAAGATAAGGCCGATTACAGGATAAAATAGACTGTCTTACATGGAGGGAAGAGTTAACAGAATATAAGGTAACCATAACAATGGGGTTGGGTGGGGGTTTAATTCGGGTGTTAGGGAGGGCAATACAAGAAGTGGGAGTAGGTAGGAGAACAAGATAGATAGGAGAACACTGAGAAAGGTTTGCATGGCCTAAGTGGGACAGAGATAAAGAGTGATGCATGTTCAACTTTGGAACAACAGGGCTCTGGGTTACAGGGAGCTAGGCACAGTTTGAAGAGGGGAAATAATACTAAAATACTTGATTGTCTTATAAATATTGGTTTCCCTTGGCTATTATTTTAAAATAGACACTTGAGTGGGATAGAAAGGGATGCTGGGAAAAAAGATTACAGAAAACTTGTAAGCCTGTCTTCAGCCTATAACTGATTGGAATACCTAAAAGGGGTTCTAAAACTTGTCCAGTGAAACAGGTCTTTTGCAAAGTCTTTGCAGAGTATAGGACTTTAGGTGTAATTCTGAGTCCCATCCAGAACCTTATGAGGTGGGACATTCCCACTAGCAAGGACAAGCAGACCAGCCTGGAATAGCTAGAGCAACAGAAGATACATCTTCAAAGAAAGATTGTCAGGAAAAACCCAAAATAAAAATGTCAGCATGACTGGCTACTACAAGAATAAGCAAGATGTTTGCCAGGAAGCCTTCAAGGCAAGCAATCAAGTTCCTTCAGGACAAACTCCCCTCTAAGATTGAAACTCAATGTGAACACATGAGCAGGCATGTAAGCTTGCTGGTGACCACATTGGTCTACTGGTGAGTGGAAGAGGAGGAAAGGCAGCAATGAAGAAATGGACTGAGTTCAACCACAGTCCATTATTGACTCCCACTGACCTGGAGATGAGATAGAGAAGAAGAAGGGCTGGTTGGTCTAAAGTGTGGTGAGACCTGAGGACATCTGAGCCCATGGACAAGGACATATCCACAGAGGGGTAGAGCTGAGATTGAAGCAGCTAGCTGATATGAAGTGAAGGGAGATGCACAAGAACACCCAAATTTGCAGACAGTACACATTTGACCTAGCCTCAAAGGCTTGATAATCAGAACTCGACTCAAGGAAGAATACAAAAAGAATTTTTTTTTTTTTAATAAAGTAAACAAGGGTAAATTGCTACAATTTAATGAACCTGTCCTATACTCAAGCCGGTAGTAACTCTAAATACCAACAGAGAGGGAAGAAGTCTTCACGTCAAGTATCAACGCTATCTCCTCTGTACATAGGGTAGACAAGGAAGGGCAACTTACACATTGGCTACTAAACTAAGGGGGCAATAAAGGCATGAAGTGCCCGGCTTTCAAGGTTTCAAGAGGGAGTTTAGTTTAAGAGTGGGGGTGGGGGAGAAAGAGTCCCCACTGAATAGTTTTCATATTGTCTAGATGGGTCTGCTGAAAAGAGATAGGGATAAGATTCGTTTGATTCAATAGTGAATAACTGTTATCATGACTAATTGTGACTATCACAATTGTAAAGGTAGAAGTTTGGTAACTAAAAAAGGGGAGTGGTTAACCTTACAATCCAGGAATAGAGGACCCTAGGACCATCAAGGGAGAAGAGCACAAACAGAATGTGGGACCTTATCCAGAGAAGCAGCGACACCAGAGATGGAGGCAGAGATGGGGTCATGGAAAGATGGAGCGACTGAGAACTCTAGAATCATGGGAAGAGAGGGATTGAGAGCTGGTGGTCAGGAGGCAAACTTGCAGAATGTGCCCTTTGGAGGTGTAAATGATTATATATGCCTGATTGGTTTTGTTTGTTTTTTTAAAAAGCTAAAGTGAATAGAGAGAAATATTGTTAACTGATGGTACCTGGAGGGGATTATAATCATTATAATGAAACAAGATGTATGATTTGTTGAATGCAAAACTGATGATCTGCCCTGTAAACTTTCACTGAATCCACAATAAAAACCTTAAAAAACAAACAAGAAAAACTGCTTCCATAAAGGAAAAAAAAAAAAAAAAAAGAGCTTTTGGCAAAAACAAGGCTTTCCTAGAGGAACAGACTGCAAGAACTCCAAGGATGTTTACAGATAAAGCCCAATCCCTCCCTCCCAATCCTGACTTTCCATTCTGAAACACTTAACATACAAAAGAATAATTTATCATAGGAAGAGTCTGAAGAAACAAGAGACTTCAGGTAATGGAATAACTGGATATAGAGTATATAATGTTTTTAAATGTTTAAAGAAATATACAATTGAATAAAAATATGAACAAGAAACAAGACAGTATAAAATGTAGATAGATTGGATAAAGAATAGAATAAAGAATGTTGGGAAATGAAAATTATTTCCTTTGATAAAAAATGTTTAGAATAGTGTCTTCAGGGAGAGTTGGTGAACAGAAAAAAAAAAATCTAAACAAATTACCCAGATGCTGCCTGAGATTATATATATATATATATAGTTGTTGTTGT
>NW_006408672.1:5902676-5904924 GCF_000296735.1 Chrysochloris asiatica | reverse complement strand
CAAAGAATTTGGTCTTTCTCCTTATTTCCTGAGACATAACGTCTAAAACTTTAGGACTGCCCCTAGTGACTGAGATACCTTTGATGTGATGTCCAGACTTAAGCATCTTTGCTAATGAAGTGCATCTTGGGAGAGGTATGGAGGTTGTATTTAACCAATCATACCTCTAATGAAGAACCAATAAAAGTTCTGGACGTAAAACTCCATGGGCTCTCTGGTTGATGAAAGATGTCAATGTGCATCGGAGAGTAGTATACCCTTTTTGAGACACAGAAACTCCGTATTGGGAACCCATCCATTATTCATCCTCTGTGTCTCATTTATATTCTATGTACTACAGTAAAACTGTAATCATGAGTACTGTGCTTTCTTAAGTTCTGTGAGTCATTTCAGCAAATTTTGGAACCTGAGGGAGTACTGGGAGTCAGCAGGTCAGAAATGAGGGCATTGTGTGAATCCCCAAGCTTACATCTGGTGTGTGAGGGTTTGGGCACAGTTGGCAATCTGGTGGACTGTGCCCATTTAGCTTGTGAGGTTTGGCCATGCTCTGGTAGATATGGTCTAAGTTGCTATGATCAATTTGCAGTTGCAAATTGAATTGAACAAGATTTGGATTAGTATTCATTGATTGAATTCCTTTAGTTGGTTGGTGTAGAAAGTGGAATAGATTTCACTGATTCAAAACAATGGTTAATGAGAATTCTAAAAGGAAAGAGTAGAAAATTGTTGAAAAAAATTGAAAACAAAAAGCACTATTTGGAGAGAGAAAAAAAAAAGTCTAAAAATTTCCCACAAGTTATAAGACAGAGCTTAATAAAAGCAGACTGTCCCATGGGACTAAAGGAAGGGATTCAGGAGTATAAGAAATTGTACTCAAGGCCGGAATGGTATGCAAAAATGGATGGGGGAAAAACAAATTGGTATGCATGGGTAATTCTAAACAAATAAATGAGTGTGTAGATTGATAATAATAGTGATGCTCCTGATATTGACTAATATGATAATCTACAAAGTGAGCTGTACCTAAAGCACTAGACAATAACAGCCTGAAGGTGAGAGGGGATCATGGGTGGTAACATTCTGAAGTCCTGTTACTCATTCTGATGATGCTGTTTTGTTAAGTGTCATTATCAAGTTGGTTCTGACTCATAGTGACCCTGTATAGGTTTTCTTCGAGCAGCTGGTGGGTTTGAACCACAGACCTTTCAGTTAGCAGTCCAGTGCTTATCCTACAATGTCACACCAGGATTTTCAAACATAATTGTTGCTATTGTTAAGCATCGTTGAGTTGGTTCTGATTCATAGCCACCCCGTATAGGGTGTCCAAGTAGCAGCTGATTGACTTGAACTACTGACATTTCAGTTAGATGTCCAGGGCTTATTCTACAGAGCGACACCAGGATTCCATTATGATGATAGGTCAGTGGCATTATAGTTGTACCTGAAGAAAAACAATCTTTTTGGGATTTTTGTATGATCGAACCAAACTCCTTGCCATCAAGTCAACTGTGACTCATGGCAATCCTGTGTGTTACAGGACTATCCCGTAGAATTTTCTTGGCTGTAATACTAAGGACTGCTAACCACAAGGTCAGCGGTTCAAACTCACCACTCACTCCTCAGAAACCCTATGCAGGGTCACTGTAAGTCAGAACCAACTGGATGGCACTTAACAACAACAATAATATTAAAGAAAGCAGATTGGCAAGCCTTCCTTCTGAGGTGCTGATAGGTAGATTCAAACTGCCAGCATTTAGGTTAGCATTCAAGGGCAAACCATTTGTGCCAGCTTTTTAAGATTTTTAAATGACACCAATCCACAGATTCCATTTCATTCACATATTACCCTGGAATGAAACTACTTGCTATTTCTTGAGTCCTTCATTTAATATTCAGAGCAAAACCAGGAGACTAATTTCGAGTCATTGAGAGGCCCAGCGTACTCTTAGTTTGAGTATTCCCATAGAATATTTATTGCATATATGAAGGTACTCCCACATAATCGTCAAATGTATGTTTGATAAGATAGCACTGAAAGGATTGTTAGAGGTTTTCTTTTGAAATCACTTAGGAAAAATTCCGTTGGGTATGGCTTTTCAAAGATCATTGCGCCTTCTGCAATATTTGTGGAAGAAAAGAGCATCTGACTTTCGTTTCCTCGTGAAAGCTAATACAATTTTCTCACTATTAAATTTAATAGTTAATAAGAAGAGATCATTTTGTGTTTCATAGATATTTAAATATTTTT
>NW_006408672.1:5895549-5902321 GCF_000296735.1 Chrysochloris asiatica | reverse complement strand
TTTGTTTGTTTTTTCACAAACTAAGAAGTGATGAAGCAAAACTTCCTTTTAAACTTGTTTCATCTGCTCTTTCAATTCCAGGGTCCCTTCCATCCACCACCTAAGATCTTTAGCACTACTAGTTCTCCTTGTCATCTTATTCTTTTCTGTCATCTGTATGCTGGTTAGTTGTTGGAGAGTTGATTCCCACTCCTAGCAACATCATGTGTGTTGGAGTAGAACCCTGCTCTCTATGCTGGGTTTCAACAGCTGACTTTTTTTGCCCCAGAAATAGATCTCCAAATCTTTTTTTCTGAGGTATGAATCAGTGAGCTCTAAATACCAAATTTTCAGTTCACAGTCCTACACATTACACATTAACTATTTGCATCACCCAGGGACTATAGCTGTATGCTTGTTGCTGTTGTTAAGTGCCATCAAGTCAATTCTGGCTCACAGTGACCCTGTACATGGTTTCTGAGGAGTGACTAATGAGCTTGAACTGATGACCCTGCAGTTCAACCGACTTTGCAGTCCAGCTCATTAACCCACAGCACCGCACCAGGACTCCATTAGCTGTATGCTAACGACCTCCAAAGCCATATGCTAATTAACACCTAAGTTAAAGCCTTTCCTCTGATTTTCAACTGCATACATAACTATACACAGATGTGTGTGTGTGTGTGTGTGTGTGGGTGTGTTTTGGATGTTCTAATTCAACATGTCTGAAATTGAATTCAATATTCCCTTCCTTCTTTTCCAGTGATCAGTTAAAGATTCAAGAATCTCCTTATACTCTTTCTTCTCTCTTATCATTCCCACCTTCCAACCCAGTCAACCAGCATCTTGTCTTCTAGGCATCTCTCTGCTATATATATTTCTTTCTTTTGCTTTCTAATACTTCTGCTACCACATAGCTCATTTATCCCTACATTATTTCAAACACTCTTTTCACTTTGTTTTCCTTATTTAAGAAATGGTGTTAGCATGGTAATTGAAAGACAACATTTTAAAAAGAGGTTGGAGCACACAGAGGACCTTGAAAGAGCTCAGTAAATATCTGAGAGTTCCTCCCAGGACTTTAATATTGGAGCTGTTTTGTGATCAACCAAAAACTATTTCATTCATATTTTATTATTTTCCTCTGTTATGGATAGAATTGTGCCTCCACCTACCACAAAGTATGTGTTAGAATCCTAACTCCTACACCTGTGATGTAATCTAATCTATTTACCTCTACAATGTAATCTAATATGTCCTCACCTATAATTCACTTGGTTGAGGTCCTATCAGTGGAGGATGACTCCTAAACCTAATTACTTTTGTTGTTGTCGTAAAACGTCATTGAGTTAATTCCCAGTTACAGTGACCCTGAATAGGGTTGACAAGAAGAGGTTAGTGGGTGTGAACCATTAACTTTATGGTTAGTAGTCCAGTGCTTGACCCACTGGGCCATACCAGGATTATCACTTTGGAGTTACGTGAACAGCAGTACAGACACAGGGACAATAAAGACACCAGTGAGGACTGTCTACAAACCTGAAGGTGAAGGAACATGCCGGGCTACCCACAAGCAGGGAATCAACACAGCTCAGATCCTAATTTGGACTTTGAAAAAGCACATTTCTGTTCTTGAAAGGCATCCACTTGTGGTATTTGTTGCACTTACTCTAGGAAACTAAGACACCTCCTCCCTACTCCACTTGGTTGAGTTCTTTGAAAATATTTGATTAAGCTTTCATACTGGCAACTTTACACTTTGAAGAAAGGGAATCAAATACTAGTGAAACTGATTGGAATGCATTTCAGTGCAAAGGAAGCACTGGCCATGGTTATACTTGTCCTCCCTGAATTTACTGTTTTAGGGCAAGCAAGTGTTGATTTTTGTCTCATTGTCTACATTTTATCCCATTTCCCCACCTAGTAATTATTTACAACTTTCTTGTAGAGCACATTTATTTTTATGGTCAGCTTACATTAGCAATTCTCACAGTAAATATAGTGTACAGTGAAATTACACTGTTCCTGTGTTGAAATTCATGGACTACAACATGGTAGAGTTCCTGTCTTCTTCAGTGAAACTCCACATGCATGCAAGATATTCCTGCAGAAAGGCATACTAGAAATCCCCTGTGTTTCAAGGTAATTTCCTTTATTTTTGAGAAAGTATACAAAGGCGTTTTTGCCAAAGTACGTTTTACTCATTATGATATCTTCTGATAAATGATTCTCAAGTCATGCTGAGAAAACTTCAACTTGTCATTTGAACAAAGATCTAATCAACTCATTTAAAAATGTCTAGTATTGAAGTCCATTTTTTTTTTTTCCATTTCTAAAGACTCAATTTTAATTAGAGGGCAATTCTTTTAAATAACCAATATCTGATAATAGAGAAATAGCATAAATGAGGGCCATAAAGAAAAAAAAACTAATGTGATAAAAACAACCATCTGACTGACGGGCACCACTTCTTTCTAGCACACTCTGCAAAGATCAGTCACATACGTAATACCAGCCCAATCATTATGTGAAAGAAATGCAGAATCTTCAGCATATGTTTTTTCAGCACCATTCTTTGTTAAACACTCAATTCTTTTTCCCTGTGAATCCACTTGGCAAGGATCTTACCATCACACTACAACTAAAAAGGAAGTGGAAGTTGTGTGACGTGGAGTCGATTCCGACTCATAGCGACCCTGCATAGGGTTTCCAACACTATAATCCTTTAGTGGAGCAGAAAGCCTCATCTTTCTCCTGCAGAATGACTTGTAGTTTTGAACTGCTGACTTTGAGGTAAGCAGCCCAACTTGTAACCCCTAAGTTACCAGAGCTCCTTACACAACAAATAAAGTGCAACAGCAATATTGATTCAATGAACTTACATTAATGGAAGGAGTTATGAGATATATCCTAAACTCTTATTCCCCAAAGCAGATATAACCTGACATAATCAATGGGTTCATCATTACTCCCCACAATCTCTTCATGTACTTAAACCAACTTGCCTCTGCCCGATTTCCTATCCAATGACCACCATACACATTATCACATGTTTATGACTCATGTAAGAGAAAATTTAAGAGCGGACATTTGGGAGAGGACAAGGAAGTGAGCAAACATCTGTGTAATTGAGAAGAGGAAAAATAAATAGAAATGAACGAATGTATCCTTAGAGGGCAGACTGTGTGACCAAGACCGTGCAGCTGATAGTTCATTCTCCTGAAAACTAGTATTTACCTTTAGATTGTGTGCCTCTACCTCACCTTCCTAAGGAGCTCTGGTTGCGTAGTGGTTATGAATTGGGCTGCGAACCTCAAGGTCAGAAGTTCGAAACTACCAGCTGATCCACAGGAGAAAGATGAGGCTTTCTGTTCCTGTAAAGATTTACAGCCTTGGAAACCCTGTACAGGGTCCCTATGAGTTAGAACCGACTCCACAGCACATAACCTCTACCTCACGTTCCTATAAAAAATTTTCCTATTTACTTGTGAGTTATATGTATGTATCTGAGAGAAATGGAGCTCCTGAGTAACAAATGGTAAACAGGCCTGGCAGCTAATTGAAGGGTTGAAGGGTTGAGTCCTCTCAGAGGCAGCTCAGAAGAGCTCTGGTGATCTACTTCTTAAAAATTCGCTATTGAAAGCCCTATGGATCACAGTTCTATTATGGCACACATAGACAAGGTCACCATAAGTCAGAGTTGACTTAATGGCAACTGTTTTTGTTTGTTTGTTTTTAAGTATGTATCTCTGAGAACAGACATGACATAGTCATGAATCAGAGTCAACACAATAGCAACTCAATGTGTATGTGAGGGACTCTTCTATATGGGGAAGAAACTGAGGGTGTTTATTTTTAATTAAACATGTCTCACTTTTGATTACCCTTTCCCAGCTATATGATCACTGGTGGTACTGTGGGTTAGTCACTGGGCTGCTAACTGCAAGGTTGGTGGTTCAAACCCACCAGCCACTTTGTAGGAGAAAGATGAAGCCGTCTGCTCCCCTAAAGATTTATAGTCTTGAAAACCATATATAGGGTCCTTGTGAGTTGGCAATGACTCAGTGGCAGTGGATTTGCTGGTATTTTTTTTGCCCAGTTTTATGTTCACTGATATTTAGGTCAAACCTGAATATTCTTTCTTAATGCTCAATCAAAACTGAAAATTGTGTTATTTTTTCCTCACTCCACAGGAATAAAGACCTTGGAGTCTATCACTCAGCCGTTAGACAGCAACATTTTCAGATGATCTATAATAGGCAACCAAGAGATGACAATCTTTCTTTTTAAAGTGACAGGTGTACAAAGAAGGTTTGAATAATTCATAGAGGGAAGCTGGATGGTCTTTGATTAGATGACTGTCAGTGTAACTTATTTCCTGTTTTGCCTTTAGTTTAAATCTTTCATTTCTGAAAGCAGTTCTGCGCCTACCATATCATGCAGAAACAGGCATAAAATAAAGGTGATCAAACTGTACCTATCTGTATTTTCATGGAAGTGGGGAGGTGTGAGTGTGTGTGTGTGAAGGAATGGTCTCCTAATTGAATAGCCTTATTATGGGGAAAGATATCAAGGCCAAAGCGGATATTCATTACATGAGGGAGATTTCATGAAATCTTGTACTTCTGACCATATTTGTATGGACTTCATTGTTTTGTTTTGTTTTCTGAAAAAGAAATGCAAAAGTTCTCAACCCCTTGCCTATAAATTTGACTCTTTTAGGAAATAGGGGTTTCTTTTGTTATGCAAATGAACAAGGTGGGTCAGAGACCTAATTACTTCTGAGTTGTGTCTTACAAAGAAAACAGATACACACAAATGTGGTAGACAAGCATTATGTGAGAAACTGTCTACAAGCAAAAGAACACCAAGGATTGCTGGCAGACACTAGAAACTAGGAGCGCATTCCATAGCACGAATCAATGAAAAATCCCAATTTGGACATTTAACCTCCAGAAATTGAGAAAATAAAAGTTTTGTTCTTGAAAATTCTACTATAATTTTTTTGTTATAGCAGCAATATTTGTCGTTGTATGCCATTGAGTTGGTTCCAACTCAGCAACCCTGTAAAAGGTTTTAGAGAGTGACTAGTGCATGTGAACTGTTGACCTTGCAGTTCACGGTCCAATGCTTCGCCTACAGCATCATAAATGATTAAAGGAGGACTCCACTGACAACTATCACCAGCACAAGTGGTGGTTCTGACCTTATTCTGGGCATACCTCATGATGATCAGAATGAGCCATATTTACTTTCCTCATTCAGATGAGTTTCAAATAAGAAATCAATATTCTATTACTAAAGGGTCTGTTGTTTGCCTTTGAGTTAGTTCTGACTCATAGTGACCCTGTATAGGGTTTCTGAGATGCTGGCTATGAACTGCTGACCTTATAGTTAACAGTCCAGTGCTTATCCTATAGCGACACACCAAACACACAGTACAGAAATTTTAAAGGAAGCTGAATTTCAACAATTAAACCATCTCCTCTTTGAGATAAGAATGTCATGGTTTTTAACATAAATTACGCTCCTTATAAGCAAGGAATTTAGGTCAATAAAAAGATGAAAGAACTCTCATTCTAGTCAAAAGAAACAATGTGATTGAAAGTAATTTAAAAGCACAACTACAAAGTATTCTAATTTCTATTTCCATTAGGGGAACACTTTTTAATTTTGTCAATTTCATACTGCAATTTATCCTTCTCGCCAATGTGTTCATTCACTACTGAATTTTCTCCAGGCAAGAATAAAAGGAAGAAGAATGTCAATCACAGGATGTCTCTGTCTTGTGAGCTCCTTATAAGTGGGTGTACCCACGTATCCACAGCACCACATACAATAGTAGGTAGGACTGTCAGTATATACTTACTTGCTAGCACTATTTGGAAAAGTATATCACTCCATGGCTTTGGTTGGAAAAGCCCTTACTGCAAACATTTGAAAAATTGTTAACTTCAAAAGGTCACTTTGAGTACAGTATGTTGGTGCAACTTACATATATGAGCAACTGGAAAAAAGGAAAGCCTAGGTGTCAAACGTTTGTATGTAATTCAAACCCACCCAAAAGTGCCTCCAAAGTAAGAATCAGTAATTGGTTTCTAAAAGGTCACAGCCTTGGAGACCCGATGAAATACAGTTCTACTCTGTACACATGGGGTGGCTATGAGCTGGAACCTACTTGAAGGCAACTATCCACAAGACCAATAATAACCGGAAAGTATCTTGCTTACTTTGGGCAAGATATATTGGTAAATATAGAATCAGGAAATACCAATCCCCAGAAAAGGATACCATCTCTGGAAAAGTGGAGGGTTTGTGAAGTCGAGGGAAACCTCCCATGAGATGGAATAACATGGTAGCCACCCAATGGACTCAAATATATTAAGGCTCACCAGGCAACTTTAGAATTTCTCATGGTGGCCATGAGTTGCAGTCAACAATATGGAACTTCTTTCAAGAAAGTGAGGTGGCACAGGAGGCACTCACTCATCTCTGCCAAGAAATTTGAAAGACAACTATCTGGGCAACTGATTGGAAGAGATCCATATTTGTGCCCATTCCAAAGAGAGGTGACCCAACGGAATGTAGAAATGATTAGACAATTTCTTTGATATCTCAAGCGAGTAAAGTTTTGCTAAAGGTAATACAGAAATGGCTACAATCATATATTGACAGAGAACTTCCAGAGGTTCAAGCTGGATTCAAAAGAGGCAGTGGAACGAGAGATATTATTGCTGATGTCCGATGGATCTTGGCTGAAAGCAGAGAATATCAGAAAGATGTTTACCTGTGC
>NW_006408672.1:5892743-5894739 GCF_000296735.1 Chrysochloris asiatica | reverse complement strand
TCTCTCATACTTTGGACATATTGTCAGGAGGGAACTGTCACTAGAGAAGGATATCATGCTTGGTAAGATGGAGGGTCGGAGAAAAAGAGGAAGACCCCCAACGAGATGAATTGGCCAGGTGGCATCATTGATGGACTCATGTGTGGCAGCAGTAGTGAGGTTGACCCAGGATCGGATATTGTTTTGCTCTGCTGTTCATGGGATCTCTATGAGTCAGTTCTGACTTGATGACACCTTTTAACAACAACAACAAATATGGAACTAGCAATAACAACACCTAGTTAGAATGTGACTCTGGGTCATCCCAGGTGAAAGGCAGTTTGTGCAGTCCCTTCCATCTTCCCAGAGACAAAGCATCTCTCCACTAGGATTGGAGGTATGTGTTAACACCCACCTGTTTCATGAGGTAATTGCCTTTATCACTCTTTCAAGAAATACTTCCTTATTCCTCTTGTTATCTCCATGGTTATTTTATATACATTCTTCAAACATTCAACACATTTTGTAAATCTTAAACATTAAATAAAGGAGAGGCACTTCCTCAGTACCTGGATAATTTAATTCTATTTTATAGTATCCTGTAAAAATCAGTGTCTTTAATCTAACATGCTTTGTGCAAACTTTGATCAAAAACACAATAAAGTATTATCTTTTATAGAAAGCAATGCCTACAAATGATATGGAGCTGTATGCTAACATATCAATCAATACGGTGGTGGTGGTGGTGTGCCGTGGAGTTGGTTCAGACTCATAGCAACCTTGTATAGAGTTTCCATGGCTATAAATCTTTATGGGAGCAGAAAACCTCATCTTTCTCCCGTGGAACCACTAGTAGTTTCGAACTGCTGATCTTCAGGTTAGCAGGCCCACTCGTAACCACTAAGCTACTAGAGCTCCTTAATATAACAATATGCTAATAGACAAATACTCTGAAAATTGTTTATTATCTTTGTGTCAGTTAAAAAGAAAAAACAAACAAACAAAAAATGATAAATATCTGTAAAAATCAAACAGCCCCCAGCTTGATCAAAACAGAGTTTTATAGAAAGACTATAATTTCTAAAAGGAAATAAGTTTTTAAGTAGTTGTTAAGTTAGAGCTGACTGGAAAATAATGCTATTGTGCATCTATTTTCTAAGAAACCACTAAAATAACACATAGAAAATGATAACCGCATGAATCCCTTGGGGTCATGAAGAAGGCTAGAACTCAGCTTTTTTATAGCATGCAAAATTCTGAGAGGCAGAGTACATTATGCATCCTATGACTCAGTGGGAAAGAAAGCAGCCATTCACACCTCTGGGTGTACTCCAAACACTAAGACTTGTTTCCTCCGGCTTCTTTGACCTTTCCTACTAAAAGAACCAATTGAAACATTATGGAAGAAGTGCAGCAACCAAAGTGCTCTCTAGAGGCCAAGATGGCCAAACTTCGTCTCTCATTTTTTGGACATATTGTCAGGAGGGACAGTCGCTGGAGAAGGATATCATGTTTGATAAGGTGGAAGGTCAGAGAAAAAGAGGAAGACCCCCAACGAGATGGACTAGCCAAGTGGCGGCATCAATGGACTCAAGTGTGACAATGATAGTGTGGTTGGCCCAGGATTGTGCAATGTTTCATTCTGCTGTGCATAAGGTCACTATGGGTCAATACTGACTCGATGGCACCTAACAACAACAACAACCAGGTTCTATGAAACACAACTGAAGAGATACTTTCCCCAACTGACCCAACAGCAACATATGAGCAACTATAAACTTGGAAGCAATGCTTATAGCTTGGGGAGATTTTTCCCAAGCATGGCAAAGGTGAGAAGACAAAGTACACATGCAACAGTAAGCACTGCCAGAATCTTTTGTGCTATAGACAGCATTCACCTTGAGTGGGTCACCAGATCCATTTCATTAATGGTGGTGGTTGTGTGCTGTAGCGTGAGTCCAACTCTCAGCAATCCTGTATAGGTTTCCAAGACTGTATATCTTTATGGGAGCAGAAA
>NW_006408672.1:5858248-5888377 GCF_000296735.1 Chrysochloris asiatica | reverse complement strand
TTAAAATTTCTATAAAGATACTTTTTTCCTCTGAAGTTATTCCATTAGTAATAAGTAAAGTTTCTAGGGCCAAGCTGATAAATTTTGAAGACACATATAATCAATGACTTTTTAGGGTACTGAAGGCGGGATGTGTACAATGTAGCTGGTAAGTGGTTCCCTGCAGTGGTGGTCTTATCATCAAAAATTCTGAGCACTAAGTTCACTACCAAAAGGCATCATGCTTGATAAAGAAGAAAGTCAGGGAAAATGAGAAAAACCATCAATAGGACTGACAGGCATAACAGCCACACCAAATAATTTAAAGGGGCCAATGACCATGAAGATGGTACTGAACCAGGTAATGTTTTGCCTCTGTCAAGCATAAGGTCACCATGATTTGGACCTGGCCAGAGGACAACTAAAATACCACCACCAACAATAAATTAACCCAAAATGTTTATGATCAAAAGGGGAGGTTAAAAAAAAAAGGAGCAAGGAGCTGAATGAGTCCTCTGTGAAAGGCATTTTGTCTATTACCTCATTTACTCCTCTAAATAGGACATGGAATCCAAGGTATACTTTCCACTATCCCACTCACCTGGCTTGTACATAATAAAAAAAGAAAATTAATCTCCATATCCATACCTGCGCCATCTAATGGGCTCTGAAACGCTGACATGCACAATATATATTTTGTTTTGTTAAGGGGACTCTAGGCATTTGACTCTTATAGAAATTAGACAGATGTAGTAACGTGGTAGAGGGTCAGAGAAAAAGAGTAAGACCCTCAATCAGATGGATTGGCCAAGTAGCAGCATCGATGGACTCAAGCGTGGCAGCAGTAATGAGGTTGGCCCAGGATCTGGCAGTGTTTTGTTCTGCTGTGCATAAGGTCACTACAGGTCGGTACTGACTCAATGGCACCTAACAACAAGAAGTAAAATGGGAATTGGGAGATTTCATTATATTTTATTTGTAGTAGTTTTTAACACAAAATGTAAAACTAAACCCACTGTTGTCAAGTCAACCTCAACTCATGACTATCCCATGTATGTCAATAAAGAAAGGTGTCCATAGGTTATTTTTATATAAAAAATAAATACATTTAAGTGGAATTTTCCCTTTATTGATGAAATGTCTTTTCACGCTTCATAGTCCATAACACAAAGTAATAACATTTCCACATTTCAAGCACAGGAAGCAACTGCAAATCACAATTCTTATCATTGCTGTGTGTTCTTTGTTGTTGTTTGCAGATGTTGAGCTGGCTCAACTCATGGAGACCTTATGTGTCACAAAAATAAATAAATAAATAAATAAACCCATTGCCTGGTCTTACGACATCTTTATGATTGTTGGTATATCTGCGTCTTTCAGCGCTATAATGAATTTTACATAATATTCTGTTGTAACCCATAGGGTTTTCTTTGGCTTAGTTTTAGGAGTGGATTTCCAGGCCTATCTTTTTTGTCTGTTTTGGACTGGAAGCACTATCCACAATGGTAACTCTTCTGCTATTTGAAATACCAACATGAAATATGTCACATTCTTTCAAGAATATTATATTATTAACTACAAGATGTACTCATTTTAATTCTTACCTTCAAAAGGTGTTTTTTAATTTTTTTCTGTGAATTGAGTGATAGTTTACATGAGAGAACATCAGCTTTATATTCATCTTATTGTATTTCATTTCATTACAATGACCACAATCCCCTCCATGCATCATCATTCAACATGATTTGCTTCCAATCCCTCTGTTTTGTTTTGTTTCTTATGTACACCGAAACACCCAGGAATATATAACCATTCAAACAACCAAAGGGCATACCCTGCACGCCAGCCCCTGGCCATCAGCACTCAGCCCATCTCCCTCTCTCCCTCCTTGATTCTAAAGTCCCCAGATGCTCAGTCTCTCCACGTCAGTCATCATCTCTGCCTCCATCTCTGCTTCTCTGGGTAGGGTCCTGCACTTTGCTCTTCTCCCTTAATGGTCCCAGGGTCCTCCGCTTCTGGATAGCAAGATCAGCCACTCCCATCCTTCTGTTACCTTTACATTTGCAACATTCACAATCAGTCCTGAAGCAATTATTCACTATAGAACCACAAGAGTCTTATCCCTATCTCCTTTCACCAGCCTAGTTCAGACATATTGGAATCCACTCAGTGGAGATTCTACCTTCTCTCACACCCACTGAATCTAGGCTCCCTTTTGAAAGCTTGAAAGCCAGTCACTTCGTGCCTATGTAGCATCCCCATTTTGGGTAGCCAATGTCTAAATTGACCATCCCAGTCAACCCTATGTACCAAGAAAGGTGGGAATGATTCTCACTGTAAAGATTCATTCCCTCCTTTTGAGCTACTACATCCATAAGTATAGGTCAAATTCATCCAATTGTAGTGGATTGCTCTTTTTTCCCTCTTCTTTCTTCCTCTAGTTGAGGTCTGATCATTTAGCCAGGTCAAATGGGTACTATCTGCAATTATGGGTGTTCTTGTACATCTCCCCTCACTTTACATCAGCTGGAAGTTTCACAACTCACTCTAGTCCTCTATGACTATATCCCTGTCCCTGGGCTCAGGAATCCCCTGGTCTCACTATATTGCTGGCCAACCATGTCTCAATGCAGGTGGACAGGAGTCTATTGAATGTGGTACTTAGCTCACAACTTCATTGCTGGTTTTCCCCCACTTCCCCCTATCGATAGACCAACATGGTCACCAGCAAGACCACATGCATGCTTGTGTATTCCCCTTGAGTCTCAGTCTTGGAAGGGGCTGTACCCTAAGGGGACCTGACCACTTGCTTTAATGGCTCCCTGGTGAACAACTTGCTTGTTCTTGTAGTAGTCAATCAGACTGTTGTTATTGTTTTTTATTTTTCCTGCTGGTCTTTATTTCAAGAAATATCTTCTGTCTTCTTAGCTGCTCCAGATTGGTCTGCTTGTCCTTTCAAGTGGACATTTCCCACCTCAGAAGATTCTGGATGGGTACCAGGATTCCACCTGTGGTCTTATGCAATGTAAAGGCTCTGCAGGAAGCCTCCTTCCCTGGGCAAGCTGTAGCCCCATTTTAAGTATTTCAATCAGTTTCATAAGCTGAAGACGAACTTACAAGCTTTCTATGGTGGTGCTTCTGGCTATTGTTTTCTCTCCCTCTCAAGTGTCTGTTTTATAATAGTATGCCAGGGAACCCAAGATTCAAAAGACAGCCAAGCATCTTAACATTATTTCCCCTATTTTACCCATTCAAACCATGCCTCAATCCCTGTATCCCAGAGACCTGTTGTTCCAAGGTTGAACACACATCATTACTTACCTTTGTTCCACTTAGCCCATGAAATCCTGTCCTAAGCTTCAAAAGGGGTTTTAATGGTTGTTTTCCTGACATAGATTGCCAGAATTTTTCTCTGAGGTACCTCTGGGGGGACTCACAATACCAACATTCAATGTTTCAATTAGTAGTCAAGCAGTTTAACCATTCTCACCATACTCAGACTTTTTTTTTTTTTTTTTTTAACAAGGTCCTTCCATTATAAAGCTTCATATTATTAGATGGACACTACTATATTATTAATGTGTCCCCATCTGGTGTCGCTGGAGGATAAAACATTGGACTTCAAGGTCAGTTTGAACCACAAGATCGGTGGCTCAAACTTATCAGCCGCTCTTGGAAGCCCTATATTTTGTGGATAAGACTATATTAGTAATAAATGCGTGTCCCCATTTAGTGTAGCACTGGGTCAGTTTGAATGAATCACAAGGTTCGTGGTTCAAACTCACCAACCACTCCTTGGAAACTCTATACAGGGTTGCTATGAGTTGGAACTGACTTAATGGCACTTAACAACAACCACCCATTAAATGGAAAAAAAAATGTGTATTAAATGCAGAAATATAGCCTTGTCAGTAAAGGAAATAGGTATTGGTGCCTCAAAGTAAGAGCTCTAAAAAGGGCATAGAGAGGGAGGGATGCTAATGCTTTTAAACCAGTTTTTGGTTCAGAGCCTAAGCTTTTATGATGACAAAGTAAAAAAAACTGTGAATTCTTATTACTCATCTTCCAAAATATCAGTTAGGTTGGTTCAATAGATTTTACTAGTAGCCTATGTAACTAGAATTGTTAAAGCCTATAAGGAAGCCAGTATTCAGTCAATGATTATTTTGAAATCTTCAAGACTGTAAAACTTAGTTACTTCACAAACATTTATTTACCATTAACCAATGCCATATATTGCCTTTTTTGATAGGATTATTTGTCAATAATGGGTATGGTTTTTATAGAGAATAGGATCTATTCTAGCTAGTGTAAACAGAAAGATACTTATGAAAGTGCATTAAACAGCTTGTAAAATAGACACCTAAGATGATATTGTAGATAGAACTATAACACCTCCTATATCCCCCAAAGATATGCTGAAGTCCTAACCCTGTACCAGTGAAAATGACCTTGTTTGGAAATAGGGTTTACTCTGAATATGTTATCAGTTAGGTTCACTGAAGGTCACATCTGAGTAGGGTGGGTCCTGATGCCTTCTGAACAGTGTCCAGATAGAAATGGACAATACACAGAGGGACACACAAAGGGAAGATAGCATGTGAGAATTCCTGTACAAGCAGAAAAGTAACACCAAGGATTTCTGGGAGCAACCAGATGTTAGGAGACACATGGAACAACTCTTCTCTGAGAATCCTCAGAAGGAATCAACATGGCCAGTACCCTGATTTGGACATCCAGACTCCAGAACCGTGAGGCAATACAACTCTGTTCTTTAAAGCCACTGACTTTGTGGTATGTTGCTACAGCAGGCTGAGGAGACTAAGGTGAGCTTTCAGAACAATCCCTGTCAGATAACTGGATCATTTACGAAGCTTCCCTGCCATGAAGCTATATGTTCAAGAATCTCTTACAGTTCCAAATGCTGATTGCTTGCCGTTAATCCCTACCATCAAAATGCCTTAACCATATGTCTTTCATGCGACAAGGACTTGTATCAATTGTACATGACTAGGACAAAGCAGAGACCAGGCATTGAGACCCATTATACTCAGGTACGATCTCCAATGAGCTAGCAGATAATGCCAGATTGCTACTTCTGCCTTCCCCAGCAGAATGTGACCCTATCTTAAACTACTTCCAGATTGCTGTTGTTGTTAGGTGCCATTGAGTCGGTACTGATTCATAGCAACCCTATGCACAACAGAACAAAACACTGTCTGATCCTGGGCCAATCTCACAATTGTTGCCATGCTTGAGAGTCCATTGATGCTGTCACTTTGCCAATCCATCTCACTGGGGGTCTTCCTCTTTCCCTCTGACCCTCCACCTTACCAAATATGATATCTTTCTCCAGTGACTGGTCCCTCCTGACAATACGTTTGAAGTATGAGAGACCAAGTTTGGCCATCTTGGCCTCCAAGGAGCACTCTGTTGGTTCTTTTGGCAGCCCATGGCACTTTCAATATACTCCTTCAACACCATTAACTCAAAAGCATCAATTTGTCTACAGTCTTCCTTATTCATTGTCCAGCTTTCACATACATATGAGGTTACTGAAAATACCATGGCTTGGGTCAGGCGTACGTTAGTCCTCAAGCTGACATCTTTGCTTTCAACACTTTAAAAAGGTTTTCTGCAGCATATTTGCCTAATGCAATACATAGTTTGAGTTCTTGACTGCTGTTTCCATGAGTGTTGATAGTTGATTCAAGAAGAATGAAGTCCTTGAGAACTTCAATCTTTTCTCCATTGATAAGAATTTTTGTTTATTGGTCCATTGGTGAGGGTTTGTTTTCTTTACATTGAGATGCAATCCATACAGAAGGCTGTGCTCTTTGATCTTCATCAGTAAATATTTTAAGTCCTTTTCACTTTCAGAAAGCAAAGTTGTATCATCTGCATATCACAGGTTGTTAATGAGTCTTCCTCCAATCCTGATGCCATGTTTTTCTTCATATAACTCAGCCTCTCAGATTATTTGGTCAGCATACAGGTTGAATAAGTATGGTGAAAAAATACAATACTGTCATACACCTTTCCCAATTTTTAAACCATTCAGTGTTCCCATATTCTGTTCGAACAACTGCCTCTTGGTCCATGTACAGATTCCTCATGAGCACAATTAAGTGTTACAGAATAGTCATACTTTGCATTGTTATCCATAGCTTGTCATGATCCACACACTCGAAAGCCATTGTGTAGTCAATAAAGCATATGTAAACATCTTTCTGATAGCCTCTGCTTTCAGCCAAGATCCATTAGACATTGGATAGCTGGCATCAAAGGCATCTGGGAAGGTCATTACTTTCTTGTCTGAGTACTCAGCCCAAGAAGCATACTGAAAGAAGGTGGGGGATATGTAGTGAGTAACCCAAACACTGAACTACTCAAAGACATGAATGAGCACAGAGGAAGACATAATCAAATCTTCCCCAGAGGAAGAGAGGATGGATGAGTTTATTTCACCTGTTGAATTTCAAAATATGGATCTACTGCACTCAGAGGAAAGGAAAGGAGCCTGGAGAATCAAAGGGACACAAGTTCAAACTTGGAGTGGTTTCTGTATTAAAAGCCAAGATGGATCATGTTTGTGAAATAAGCAGTCCTAGAATGGAGCAGCCATACAAACCATTCATCTGCTTAACTGCTAACTGAGAGCTGGAGATTCGAGTCAACCCAAACAGTGCCTTGGGAAAAAAGCCTAAGATTCTATTTCAGAAAAATCAGTCACTGGCAACCCTATAAAATACAACTATATTCTGAAGCACATAGAGTTGCTATGAGTCAGAGTAGACTCAATGGCACCGGCAGGTAGGAATGACGGTCAAAATTTTGTGAACATGTTTAATGTATGCTAAATATTTCTCAATACTGTAAGGCAACATTTTACAAAGGAAGAGGTAGAATTAGGTCATTTTACAGGCACAAATTGGGTGGTCAAACAATGCCTATTTTTTATTATTATTATTATCATCGATACAAGTAGAAGGATCTCTTCAAAAAGTTCATGGAAAAGATGGAATTAAATGATGATGGAATTTTGAGTCCAGTTAATTTAATTTGCTTTACTGGTGTGGTGCTGTGGTTTAATGTGCTGGACTGCAAGGTCACTTTGAATCATAAGGTCAGCTCACCAGCCACTCCTTGGAAACCCTGTACAGGGTTGCTGTGAGTCGGAACTGACTTGATGCCACTTAACAACAACTACAATGACTTATATTATTTTTAAGCAAACTCTCTAATAAGAAATGGCAATACATTATATTTGAACTTCTTTCTTTGCTATCTTGACTGGTTCCAAAAACAGTTTTAGATGGCTTATTTTGAACTGAAGAAGTTTATTCTAGAATGTTGTTGTTGTTCTTAAGTTCCATCAAGGCAGTTCAGACTCACAGTGATGTTGTATAGGGTTTCTGACTACTGTTAGTTAGTAGGTTTGAACTGTGGATCCTGTGGCTCAAAGCCAAATGCTAATCTTACAGCATCACAACAGGAATCCATTCTATGATAGTCTTTTTTTAAAATTTTTATATCATTTTTATTATAATGAGAGAGAATTACATTCTGTTTTATTTTAATGGAAGTCAGAGTTGAAAATTTCTCTTAAAAACAAAAACAAAACAAAAAACAGGTCTTTTTTTGGTGGTCAGGTAAAGGTGGCAAAAATTTAAGTGTCTGTGGTAACCAGCTATAAAATGAAGCTTTTTTTTTTTTTTTTTTTCCTATTTGGAGATTGTAATATTTTTCTCTAGCTTTAGAGAACTTGCAACTTGCAAGTTAATCTTTTTCAGAATTACTGGTATTACTGGTGTTGTTGTTAAGTGCCGTTGAGTTTGTTCCAACCCATAACGACCCTGTATAGAGATTTCAAGAAGCGGCTGGTGAGCTTGAATCACCGACCTTGAAGTTCAAACCAACATTGCAGTCCAGCAAATTAACCCACAGCCCCACAACTAGATAAATAATTTGGTTATTTGTTTGTACATTTCAAGGATATTTTATAAGGAATTTTTCTTTGTTTTCTTTTTAATAATGTACTTTATTGTTTTTTCTGTTGTTGAAAATATACACAGCAAAACATACACTGATTCAACAGTTTCTACCTGGACAATTCAGTGATATTGATTCTATCCAAGTAGTGCAACCTTTCTCATTCTCCTTTTCATAACTGTGTCATCCCCTTAACATATCTAGTAAGTCTCCAGGTTAATAAGTTCAGAATTATGGACAATTCAGAAGTGCCTTCTAATGTGTCAATTTGTGGCCCTTTAATGTGTAAATTGCCCTCACTTTGAAACAACTGAACCAGCTGGTACTGGAAATAATTCTTCACTACAATCACCTTCATTGTGATGCAGCTTTTGAATCCCTGAAAAAGGATTTGAGCCTTTTCTTGCCCTAAAGTACAGGAAAAACTGCAATGAAAAAAAGAATGGAATTTTTCCAGGAACTTTCTGAAGCCCCTTGGTAAGAACCATATGCACCTATTCCTAGTGACCTACACATTTGACAGAAATATATATTTAAGAACAATCTTTTTCATAAACCAAGGATTGCATTACTCAAAGTTGTCTAAGCGAGCTTCCTATCTAACCTTTTGAGCTGATATTTTCAATGTGATCCCATATATAGTTCTTTAACTGAGCATGATGCTCACACTTTAAAACCAAAACAAAACATAATAGCAAAAAATAATTCAGAAAAACTGGCACCTTGCCATGAGTTTTGCTTTTTTTTTTTTTTAAATCAATGAACACATTTTACAGAAAAAACATTCTCCTTTCAAACTCTATTAAAGATCCTTTGTGCTTACAGTTTATGTGATTTTATTTGTTTATGCTCTGAAGACCTCTTGGGGGAGTGAGTTGGGTGGTGGTGGTGGTGGATGTTGGTGTTTCCAGTACTGGGACAGCCTGTGGGGGAGGAACCTTTGCCAAGCCTTATTAAAAGCCTCAGCAATCACTCCTGTGCTTGGCCCTTACACTCCATCAGCCATCAATTCAGAATGTCAAACCTGATTATCTGAACCTGCTCTGAAGCTACTTCTGAGTCATTAGTTGGAAAGAAAGCTGAGTCTTGTGCCCGTGTGTATTAAATGTGCCAATTCCAAAGCTCATTATGCTTCAGAACCTCTCACACAGTGTTAACTTTCTAAACCAAGATGACATTTACTAGCTCAAAGTTTAACTAATTAGAGGGATTCTGTTTCATTTAATCTTCATTTCTACCACAGCTCACACTAACATTGCTTAATTCCAGGCTACAAAAATGGTAATTAGGTGTTTGAGAGGCAAAGGACAGTGCAACAAAATTTCACTGAGTATCACCCCTAACAAAGACTTGAGCAAAGGGATTTTGCCAACTTACCCTCCCCCCACACACACAAAAAATCAAACCTTAGAAATTAACTAAATTTTGTGAGATCAGAGTTGGTGCTTGTTAGTATCCACCATAACAAAGAAGGTCTCCAAAACGATGGACTCTATTGATTGGTTGTGGTGGTTTTAGCTGGGAACCATAGTGGCACCAATGTTAAGCACTCAGCTGCCAACCCCAAAGTTGGCAGTTCTAACATACCAGCTGCTCCAGGAGAGACAGAGGTGGTACTTTGGTTCTATAAAGATTGTTATTGTTGTTAAGTGCCGTCAAGTCTGTTCCAACTCATAGCGACTCTGGATATGGTTTCCAAGTAGCGGCTGGTGAAATTGAACCACCAACCTTGTGGTTCAAACTGACCTTGCGACCCAGTGTTTATCCTACAGCGCCATACCAGGACTCTGCTATAAGTCATAAAAAACCTCATGTAAGACTTCCTAGGCTGTTTATCTTTATAGGAGCAGAAAGTCTTATCTTTCTCTCATGAAGCAGCTGGTGTGTTCAAATCCCTGGCATTGTGATTAGCAATGTGTTTATCCTATAGAGCCACACGTTCCATTTGAGGGAGGTTGTTTATTATTGTTAGGTGCTACTGAGTGTGTTTCAACTCGTAACAGCCCAAGGCACAACATAATGAAATATTGCCGGGCCATGCACCATCCTTACAATTGTCATCTTTACAATTGCCACGGTGTCAAACCATCTTGTCAGAGTCCTCTTTTTCATTAACAGTCCATTTTTCGAAGCATGATATCCTTCTCCAGGGATTCATCCCTCCTGACAACATGTCCAAATTATGAAAGACAAAGTCTTGCCTTCCTCACTTCTAAGGAACATTCTAGCTGTACATCTTCCAAGACATATTTGTTTGTTCTTCCAGAAGTTCATGGTATTTTCAGTATACTTCAGCAACACCATAATTAAAATGCATGAATTCTTCTATGACCTGCCTTACTCATTGTCTAACTCTGACTTACATATGAAGTTTACAAGGGGGAATTAGTGAGCTGAAAAGTCCTCAAACTTACATCTTTGCTTTTTGACACTTTAAAGAGGTATTTTGCAGTAGATGTACCAAATGGGATGATATGCCATTTGAGCTCTTCACTGCTGCTTCCATGAGCACTGATTATGCATCCAACAAAATTAAGATCTTGACAACTTGAATTTCTTCTCCATTTATTGTGATATTATTTATTATTCCTATAGCAAGGATTTATGTTTTCATTACGTTGAAGTACAATCCATACAGAAGGCTGTGGTTTTTGTTCTTCATCAATAAATATTTTAAGTCCTCTTTGCTTCTAGCAAGAAGCTTGTATCTTCTGTATATTGCCAGTTGTTAATGAGTCTTCCTCCAATCCCGATACTACATTTGTTCTTCAATTCAATCTGCATGTTGAGTACATAATCCAGTATATGCCTTTTCTTATTTAAACCTTCTCATTATCCTCTTGTTCTGTTTGAACAACTGCCTCTTGGTCTATGTGCAGGATCCTCGTGAGCACAATGAAATGTTCTGGAATATCTATTCTTCACAATGTTATCATATTATCATGATCCACACAGTCAAAAGCCATTGCGTAGTCAGTAAGGTACGGTAAACATCTTTCTGGTATTCTCTGCTTTCAGCCAAGATCCATCTGATGTCAGAAATGATACCCCTAGTTCCACGTCCTCTTCTGAATCCAGCTTGAATTTCTGGCAACTCCCTGTTGTAGTTGTAACCACTTATTAATTATCTTCAGCAAAGCTGATATTAATGATATTGTTTGATGATTTCTGCATTCTGTTGGGTCACCTTTCCTTGAAATGTGCACAGATATGTATCTTTTCCAATAGGTTGGCCAAGTAGCTGTCTTCCAAATTTCTTGGTATAAATGAGTGATCACCCCCAGAGCTGCATCAGTTTGCTGAAACATTTCTGGTTCTACTCTGTCCATTTTTACAGCCTTGTTTTTGGCAATGCCAAGTGCGGTTTGGACTTCTTCCTTCATTGTTGTTATATGCTGTGGAGTCAGTTCTGACTCATAGCGACACTGTACAGGGTTTCCGAGGCTGCAAATCTTTACAGGAACAGAAAGCCTCATCTTTCTCCCGTGGAATCGCTGGTAGTTTCAAACTGCTGACCATGAAGTTCGCAGCCCGATTTGTAACCACTACACTACCAGAGCTCCTCTTAAAATGGTTGAACATCAATCTTTTTTTATTTTTTTTGGTGACTGTGTGTATACCTTCCATCTCCTTTGATGTTTTCTGCATCATTAAATAATTTGTCCACAGAATCCTTTGATATCAAATCAAAGTTTAAAGATTTTCTTCAGTTCCTTCAGCTTGAGAAATGCAGAGGATGTTTTTCCCTTTTAGTTTTCTATCTCCAAGTCTTTGCACATTTAATTATAATATTTTACTTGTCATCTTGAGCTGCCTTTTGACATTTTCTGTGCAGATCTTTTACTCTGTCATTTCTTCCATTCATTTTAGCATGTCTATAATGTTGGAGAACAAATTTCAGAGTTTCTTCATGTTACTTAAAAACGGTATTTGCAACAAATAAGTCATTGATCTAGCAAAATTGTATCATGTGATCTCTGTCATTAAGGCCATATTTTCCAACTAGAAATCCTTCCTTTCTGTTTCCAACTTTTGCATTCCAATCACCAGTAATTATCAATCCATCTTGAGTTCATGTTTGATCAAATTCAGACTGAAGAAATTTGGTAGAATTCTTCAATTTCATTTCATCATCTTTGGCTTTAGTATTGGTGCAAAATTTGAATATTCATGGTATTAACTGGTCTGCCTTAAGGAAGTACTATCCTATCATAGACAGTATTGTACTTCCAGCTAGAACTTGAAATTTTTTTTTGACAATGTTATGATATAACTCTTCAGTTTGTCCCTCCTGGCTTAGTAACCCATAGTATTGTGTGATTTGAAATGGCCAATACAAGTCCATTTGGCACACTAGTGCTAGGATATCTATCTTTATGCATTCTATTTCACTTTGACAACTTCCAAATTTCCAGGATTCATACTTTGTACATTCCATGTTCTGATTATTAATGGATGCTTACAGCGATTTCTTCTCATTTTGCATTGTGTACCATCAGCAAATGGAGGTCCTGAAAGCTTTGCTGTATTAACTTCACTAGTACCAATTTACTTATAGAAGGAAGCTCTTACAAGTTTTATTCTGAGTGCCCTCCAACTTGAGTGTCTCATCTTCCAGCACTATAGGTGACAATGTTCTGCTGCTATTTCAAAGGTTTTCAGTGGCTAAACATTCAGAAGTGGTTTGCCTCTCCTTCTTAGTCTATCATAGTCTGTAAGCTCTGCTGAAAACTGTTCACCCTGTGTCACCCTGCTGGTATTTAAAATACCAATGGCATAGGTTTCAGAATCATAACAATTTCTTAGGCACCTGAGTATGACAAACTGACAGTACAGCCGTAGTAAGGAGCATTACCAGGTGAAAAATATGCTGACTAGGAGCAATTTACATACCATGTCTCTTAGTATGTTCCACTCACTGTTCTGTGAGGGCATTATTGGTGAATGTTGTTGTTGTTGATAAGTTCCATCAAGTTGATCTGACTCATAGTTACTCTGTATAGGGTTTCTGAGGAGCAGCTGATCAGTTTGAACTGACACCCTCTCAGTTAGCAGTCCAGGTTTTACACTCATCATTTCATTGCAACGATTACAATCCCTTCCATGCATCATCATTCAACAGTATTTGCCCTTTTTTTTTTTTTTTTTCTGTTTTGCTTTGTTTTGTTTTGGATGTACACAAAAACACTCAGGAATACATAACAATTTAAACAACCAAGGGCACATTCTGCAAGCCTTCCTCCTGGCTGCTAGTACACAGCCTTTCTCTTTCCATGAGTCTAGAATCCTCAACTGCTCCCTCTCTCCATGTCATCATCTCTGTCTCCATCTCTGGTGTTGCTACTTCTCTGGACAGGGTCCTATATTCCGCTAATGCTCTTCTCCCTTGATGTTCCTAGGGTCCTCTGTTCCTGGAATATAAGATTAACTACTCCCTGCTTTATGTTACAAAATGTGTACATTTACAGTTGTGACGGTTGCAATTAGTCATGATAACAATTACTCACTACTGAATTGTAAGAATCTTATCTCCATCTCCTTTTACCAGGCCTATTCAGTGAGAACTATTCAGTGGGGATTCTACTTTCACCCGCACATTCTGAAATTAAACTCACTCTTGAAAACTTGTAAGTCAGTCACTTCATGCCTTTATAGCAACCCACCCCACCCTCATATTTTAGGTACCCAGTGTCTAAGTTGCCTGTCTCTATCAACCCTATATACAGTGGGGACAGGACTAATACTTGATGTGAAGATGCCTTCCCTCTCAGTTGGTAATTTGAGCTACTGAATCTATAAGTATAGGTCAAGTTCATCAAATTATAGCAATTTGTACTTGTTTTGTTGATTGATTTTTATTTTATTTTCCTCTAGTCGAGTTCTGATTATCAAGCCATCGAGGCTAGGTCAAATGTATACTATCTGCAAGTTTGGGTGTTCTTGTGTGTCTCCCCTCACTTCATACCAAGTGGATGCCTCACTCTCAGCTCTAGCCCTCCATGGCTGTGTCCATGGGCTAAGGAGAAGTGACTCAATTTTAATGGTTCCTCGTTGTGCATAAGGAATCCCAGAGGCACTGTAGGATAAACAGTGGACTGTGAGTCACAAGGTCAGCAGTTCAAGCCCCATAGCTGCTCTGTGGAAGAAAGATAAGGCTTTCTGCTCCCATAAAGATTTATAGCCTGATAAACCTTATACAGGGTCACTATGAGCCGGAATTAACTGGTGATGATGGGTTTATGGTTTTTAGTGGTTTGGTTAAGAATTGGGCTTTTAGTCATAAAATTGGTAGTTCAAACCTACCAGAAAGATGAAGCTGTCTGCTCCTTTAAAGGGTGTACTCTCAGAAACATCAAGGAGCAGTTCTACACTTCTGTAGGGTTTCTGTGACTCAGAATTAACTCTATGTCAGTGGGCTTAGTGCTTATGAATGAAGTATACATGTTGTTGTTTAGTGCCATTGAGTTGGTTCCGATCCATAGCAACCCTGTAAAAGTTTGCCAAGGAGCAGCTGGTGAGCTTGAACCACCAACCCTGTAGTTCAAACAGATTTTGCAGTCCTGCGCATTAGCCCGTAGTGCCACACCAGGACTCCAAAGTACACACTAAGTTTTGGGCCAAAGTGCATATAGTTGGCCCAAAACTCAATGTTACCTTAAACATGGCCTTGTCTCAAATCCTAACCTACAACCTGTACCCATTTTGTAGCAATCTCCAAGTGGGTTCCCAACCCTCACCGTAGTTTCTGCCCTGTTCCTTCACTAACAGGGTGAATATCAAAATGCCTAGAATTTCACAACGACTCCAACTCCCCTTTCCTCATTTAGAATGTTTAAATAAGTTTCTCAAAGTCAAACAGTTGACAAATGGTTGGAACTAGCCTTAAAAGACATCTCTAGGGTTCTATGATTCTAAAGCTATGGGCCACCCCTACCCCTTGTACTGGAAGTATGCTTCTGAAATGAAATATCCATAGTGAGATTAGGAGTTGTTTTCTTTGTGTCTCACAGGGGGAATGAATGACTCCACCAAATGTGAGTCCAAAGTTCCCATCTACAAATACAGATTTCACGTCTCTCTTGAGGGCATGGGTAGAAAGGAAAGTGCTGTACTGCCAGCTGAGTCAGGTTTATTTTTTAATCAGGTGGGTTAACACACTAGACTGCAAAGCTGTTTGAACTGCAAGGTCGGCGGATCAAGCTCACCAGCTGCTCCTGGGAAACCGTATATAGGGTCGCTATGGGTTGGAACCAACTCGACAGCACTTCACAACAACAACAAGGAACCCACCCAATTTAACTGAAGAGTCAGGGTTGTCAGTTCCTGATATGCCTGCTCGTTGGTCACATTTCCCTTCCATAGTATTTATATTTCCCCGCATTAGAGAAATGGGAAATTTATAGAGTGTCCATTAAAATGCCTCCCCCTTACCTTGATTCTATCTGGGTTGGACAAAATTCCTAAATGTTTAAGGTCAAAAAAGTCTATCAGTCTAGTTATCTGTATAGTAGTGTACTCAGCAAATGTGTCTTCATACTATGAAGACTATTCGGAGATCATGAATTATTTATTCATTTTTATTTTATAATACTTATATAGGCTACTGGGGGCACTATGTTCTAAGTGCATTGTAAACATTGACTTACACAAACCTCATACTGCCTGTAAGAGGCACATAAAACAACCCTGTTGTTTATTTTGTTTGACTTGGTAAATACGAAACCAGATAATACTTTTTTCTGTCTTTAGATTTCCCTGTGCCATGTAGAAGAGGAATGGGATTTTATACAGAATTCCAGATGAAAAACAGACACAAGTGAATTTGCTAAGATAAAAGCAAGCCTAGCTAGTGGGCCAGATTGCCCCCCAATCCCAACTCTCTCCCCTTTCCCACTTTCCAGAGGAAACTTCATCCAATGTCCTAATGCAGCTGATGTCAAATTTCTGCATCTTGGGACTCTTTACACTATTAACAAATTACTGAGGACTCCAAAGAGCTTTTGATATGTGATGTGTAGTACTAATTTTTGCTGCAGTAAGACTTAAAAACAGATTCCCAGATACTAATTCTTTCTTTTAAAAATGAAAATAAAATAATAATAATAACCCCATTACAGCTAACGAAAAAAGCTTCTAAAGGTAACTATGTTTTGAAACAAACAAAATCACTGAGGAGAGTGACTGTATTTGCTTTGTTATTAACTTCTTTAATTTCACCTTAAAAGAAAACCTTTCAATGTTAATATCTGCTTCAGCATTCATTCTCTGGTGGCATGTTGATTTGAAGTAAACCAAGACAAACTGACATAACACAGATATTTAAAGCTGGAAAATAAGGTAATGTTATAATAATAGCCTTTGGGACTAACCATGGAGATACATCTTTGTTTATTTCTTAAAGGTTCTCATTACAATGACCTGGAGTCCTGGTGTGATGCTGTTGGTTTAATGTGCTGGACTGCAAAGGCAGTTTGAACCACAAGGTTGGCACTTCAAGCTGACCAGCCACTCCTCAAAAACCCTATACAGGGTCGCTATGGGTTGGAACTGACTCAACAGCACTTAACAACAACAACAACAAGACCTATTCATTCTTTGTTACAATTAAATCCACTGTTCTGCCTTTTGCTTTGAAAGCATCTAATTTCCACATGAGTTTTGCAACATCAAGTACTAGACATTTTTTGAAAATATTAGTTCATTAGTTCATTGAGTTATGCATTTCTTCCACTTATTGACATATTTCAATATTTAGTATTTAAAAAAATCATATCTATCAATATCACCGTTGAGTTCATCAGACACGTCTTCAAACATTGGGAAACTGCCCAGCTCATGATAAAAAATCTATGTTTTCCAAAATTCCAGTTTTCACATGAAAGATGAAATTTTATTTTAAAACCTAACACTCTCAGTTATTTACTCTGAAGTTTCAGGCACATCTTGTTCATTTTTGAGAAAATATCTGTCAAACATTTATAGTCAAAATGACTATAGTTTATCAGTTTATTTTTCTCTTAAGTAAATGTGGTTTCCATGAAAAAACTGAGCAAACAAAAAGATGATTCAGCTTACAACTCAATGGCTTTTTTTTTTTTTTGAGATAACCAGTCAATGATCGTATTCAGCACTAGCACCTGGTATATAAACTTCCCATTTCATCCATGTTGTTGTCCTTGGGAGGTGCTGCTGAGTCAGTTCTGACTCAAAGTGACCTTGAATCAAGTTTCCATGGACGACTGTTGAGTTTGAACCACCAACATTGCGGTCTAGTGCTTACCCTAC
Source organism: Chrysochloris asiatica (assembly GCF_000296735.1). Taxonomy (NCBI): domain Eukaryota; kingdom Metazoa; phylum Chordata; class Mammalia; order Afrosoricida; family Chrysochloridae; genus Chrysochloris; species Chrysochloris asiatica. Next base: position 5,871,121 of record NW_006408672.1, on the reverse strand, counting down.
AGTGCCACACCAGGACTATTAAAAAGTCATGGGCTGAAGGGTAAAGAATTAAGGCAATTTAGTAGTTTTTTTTTTTTTTTTTTTTTTTAATTTTCATAAAAGGAATCTACCCAGATAGACTAGTAATCTGCTTCTGAAAAAACAGAGCATACTTAAAAACCGGATGTAGCACTTCTACATACTCTACACACATGGAACTGTCATGAATTGGAATTCATTTGACGTCAATGAACAACAACAGCATGGCTTCATAAAGGAGCATTGTAACATGAAACTGATTTTTTTTTCTTTTTCTGCAAATAAGGCAATAAAGTATACAGTGCACAGTATGGGAGAAGGGTTCCGTAATGTGTACGATTACAATTGTATGCCTCAGTGTTGGTTCCTACTAAGATATCAGTAGTTTATCCATCATTGTACATATCAGTACAATGAAGAAGGCAAAGAAAATCTTGGTATTAGTAGGAAAATCATTTTGTTTTTGTAGACTTACTAACACGGTCTTGGGAACCTCCAGGGAGTTCTGAGCTCATACAATGGAAACTGTTGCTCTTTGGCATTATGACTCATGTACTATTGGATGATAAAGTGTTTAGCAAAGGCTGTAGTACAAACAGTTACTGTGCTCGACTACTCACTAAAAGGTTGGCGGTTTGAGTCCACCCAGAGCCTTCTCAGGGGACAGGTCAGGCCATCTTCTTCTGAGGACTTTGACATAAAAAAAGTATATGGAGTATAATTCTCAGACAAACATAGGTTCTCCTTGGGTCAGAACTAACTTGATGGCAACTGGTTTATTATTCGGCAAAGGATGTAGTAGAATAAGACATATGGTACTCCGCTTTCACAGCCAGGTTCCCACCAGGACCACGTACAGAAAAGAAAGTAAGCCCAATGCCTTCTCACAATGAGCCCTGGTGGCACTGTAGGATAAGCACTGGACTACTGCAAAGCCATTTGAACTGCAAGGTCTTTGGGTCAAGCTCGCCAGCTGCTCCTCAGAAACCCTATACAGGGTCATTATGGGTCAGAATCGACTCGACAGCACTTAACAACAACAATTAACTACAAGGATGGCAGATCAAACTCAACAGCCACTCTTGCTGAAGGAAGATAAGGCCGTCTGGTCCCGTAAACATTTAGCCTCAGAAACCCTCCATAGTGTCACTATGAGTTGGGTAGTGTGTTTGGATTTCTTGGTTTTTCTGCCTTCTCAAACGCATCGCCTCCACCAATTGAAACTGTTGATCTGGTGTCCTACTGAGAGCTAGTTTCAGTTTCTTTCTACAGAAGGTCACCCAGCCTGGTTAGCAGCATTTGACACAGAGGAGAGCAGAGCTGGGCCATACTCCAAGGTTTCACATTTTATGTCTGATTAAGAACTTTTCTAACATCTAAGAAGTACGTTTAACTAACAGATTATTATAATCTGACAGCTTCAATCTGAAATAATTTCCAAATTGAGAAACCTACTTTCCCTAAAAGTACTAAATAACTTGTGCATTGCTAAGTGGCATTGTTATTCTTTATCTGAGGTTACACAGGCTATGCCTTCTTGTTTTAAACAGATTAAAAACTAGAAGTTACCTTAATTTTACTTTGTCTTTGTTCAGTTGTTTTTAATCACTATTCTGAGAATAAAGTTCTAAGTTTAATTGGCTCTAAAATATGAGGGGGCTTCAAAAAAGCTTGTGGAAAAATTCCATTTTCTTTTCATTCCATTTTTCCATGAACTTTTTGAAGGCCTCTAGTATATTTGAATTTTCACTTCAGAAAGACGAGTTCTCACAGTATTCATTGTTTTTAGCATTTAAAACACTAAGTTGCAAGGATTAACTTCAAAGAAATACTAAAACCCAGAGTAAAACAGCAGTAATCATGTCTTCACATCTTTCTGGGAGAAATGTTGTTATTATTAAGTGCTGTCGAGTGAAATAGTGACCCTATATAGCGTTTCTGAAAAGCAACTTGTGGGTTTGAACCACTGACCTTGTGGGTATCAGTCAATTGCTTATCCTACAGAGCCACACTAGGCCTCTGAGAAAAATGTAGATGGATAATAATAATAATAAATCAGAGAACATATGCAAAACAAATTATTCTTGCTTCCCACCCCCAGTGCACAGAACTTCCAACTCATGGTCAATTTAACTATCTGTCCATTTCTTCCACTAGATTCTTAAAGCAGAGGTGTCCTATAATCAGCCGACTATTCTATCATTTCCACTCAGTACACCTGTCATATGGGGGATACTCAACAGAGGTGCTCAATGGTGCAAAATGATCAGAATATATATGATTATGAAAATTACCATCGTATGTTACCAAAATGGGTCACTGAACTAGCATACTACAATAGAGAATATACCTTCATGCCTTTATTAAAAAATCAAACCTTTTTTTTTTTTTTTTTAGCATAAAACCCAAAAGTCAAACCCAATGCCATCAAGTTGATTCAGACTCATAGAAACACTAAGTAAGGTCTCTAAGACTGTAAATCATGAAAGCAGACAGCCTCACCTTTCTTCTTCAGAAGGACTGGTTGATTTGAACTATTGACCAGGTAGCTAGTAGTCCAACACTTATCTCACAGCTCCAGTCTCCACCTTCATACCTGTCAGTTTATTGTCTGTTGTTGCTATACCACCGGTTATTTCAGATACCAGCAGGATCACCCAGGACAGACAGACTTTGGCTGAGATTTCAGACTAAGACAAACTATGAAGAAAAGGCAGGCAATGTACTTCTTAAACTTAGCTAACAAAAACCCTAATCATGAGAAAATAATTGCCCAGTGTGGTACTGGAAGATGAGCTCCTAGGTTGGCCCTCAAAATACACAATGGTTGCAGCAATTGACTTGAGCCTTCTCATAATCAGGAAGATGTTAGAGATCAGGCAACATTACATTCTGTTGACTATGGCATCAGCATGAATGATAACTTCCTTGACAGGAACCAACGACACCACCTAGTAAATCTACTTTCTAAGGAAGAAATTTGTGACAATGTTTATTGGAATTTTTACTGAAATTGGCTACCTTAAATATCAGACTTGTGGTTTTAAGTTTATATGACCCATTCTTATATGAGTGATATGATAGGCTGATAATGTACACAGCCACACAATTGTAGGTGTGAGAGGACAGACCAATAGACAACTGGGAAGCACGCCTGATGTGATTGGCCTCACATGGTGGCACTCATTGTATGTTTTCTGTTGACACTTAGATACATGCAGATATACTCTATCCAGAACTTTGACTTCAACATAAAAATAACGGAAGACAAAATTAGACAAAAAACCACAGAGCCTAAATTCCAGCAGGAGTCCAAGTTTACAATAGTAGATGAGGATATTTAAATGTTCAGAAAATCTGGTGAATAAAATGAGGAACAAAAAAATATAAAATCCAGGCATGCCTGTTTTTTTATAATATTGATTATAACTATCACCAATGACCTTGTGCAGTTCTATAGGATAAGTACTGGACTGCTAACCACAAGGCTGACAGTTCAACCCCATTAGCCACTCTTTGGAAATCCTACACAGTGTCACCATGAGTCAGAACTGACTTGACGGTACTTAACAACAATAATCACTAATATCCTATGGACTCCACTTGGAAGACAACTATCTGGCTGACTGATTGGAAGAGATGCATATTTGTGCCCATTTCAAAGAGAGGTGACCCAACAAAATGAAGAAATCATCAGACAATCTCTTTGATATCCCATACTAGTAAGGTTTTGCTAAAGGTAATACAGAAATGGCTACAAACATACATTGACCGAGAACTTCCAGAGGCTCAAGCCGGAATCAGAAGAGGCCGTGGAACAAGATATATCATTGCTGATGTCCGATGGACCTTGACTGAAAGCAGAGAATATCAGAAAGATGTTTACCTTTGCTTTATTGACTACACAAGGCTTTTGATTGTGTGGATCATGACAAGCTATGGACAACATTGAGAAGTATGAGCATTCCAGAATACTTAATTATACTCATCAGGAATCTGTACATGGACCAAGAGGCAGTTGTTCGAACAGAACATGGGAACACTGAATGTTTTAAAATTAAGAAAGGTGTGCGACAAGGTTGTATTCTTTCACCATACTTATTCAACCTGTATGTTTAGCAAATAATACGAGAAGCTGGGTTCTATGAAGAAGTAGCATCAGGATTGGAGGAAGACTCATGAACAACCTGAGATATGCAGATAATACAACCTTGCTTGCTGAAAGTGAAGAGGACTTAAAAGATTTACTGAAATCAACGAGCACAGCCTTCAGTATGGATTACATCTCAATGTAAAGAAAACAAAAATCCTCACCACTGGACCAATAAACAACATTCTTACAAACGGAGAAAAGATTGAAGTTGTCAAGGACTTCACTCTTCTTGGATCAACTATCAACACTCACAGAAGCAGCAGTCAAGAGATCAAATGACGTATTGCATTAAGCAAATCTACTGCACAAGACCTTTTTAAAGCATTGAACAACAAAGATGTCAGCTTGAGGACTAAGGTGCACCTAACCCAAGCCAGGGTATTTTCAATAACTTCATACTTATGCGAAAGCTGGACAGTGAATAAGGAAGACCGTAGAAGAATTGATGCCTTTGAGTTATGGTGTTGGAGAATATTGAAATTGCCATGGGTTGCCAAAAGAACCAAGAGATCCATGTTGGAAGAAGTACATCCAGAGTGCTCCTTAGAGGCCAAGATGGCCAAACTTCGTCTCTCATACTTTGGACATATTGTCAGGAGGGAGCAGTCACTGGAGAAGGATATCATGTTTGGTAAGGTGGGGGGTCAGAGACAAAGTGGAAGACCTCCAACGAGATGGACTGGCCAAGTGGCAGCATCGATGGACTCAAGCATGGCAACAATAGTGAGGTTGGCCCAGGATTGGGCAGTGTTTCGTTCTGCTGTGCATAAGGTCGCTATGGGTCGGTACCGACTTGATGGCACCTAATAACAACAACAACCACTTTATTGAGTCCTGGTGTGGCACTGTACTGGACTGCAAAGTCGGTTTGAACTGCAAGGTCAGTGGGTCAAGCTCACCAGCTGCTCTTCTGAAACCTTATACTAGGTAGCTATGGGTCGGAACTAACTCAATGGCATTTAACAACAACATTTTATTGAACTACCTGATAAGCACTGTGCCAAGCAACTTATATATATTATTTAATTTAATCCCTTTAAACATAAGCAAATTTGAAGCTAAACATTTCTATTTTCAGCACTAACACTGACTCCAGATGCTCTTGTTGACTTTTATTTTAGGCCCATATCTTATAGGAGGGGGCTTAAAAATTGTATGGAAAAAAAAACCATTATCTTTTCATTTTAATTTCCACAAACTTTTCCTTCTCTTCTATGAATTCAAGTACACAATACCACTTGACAACTGTCTCACAGAGGGTTAGTTTCAAAGAAATTGTCAGTGGTGTAAACAAAAGATTGTTGATAAAAAAAAACACTGCACACTTGCAAATTGTTCTAGAAATGCACATGAATAGCAGCCATCAAATTTATCAAATTGTTCAAATTCTGTGAACAAAGAGAAGGTTGGAGGTGGGTTAAATCAAAGATTTTAGAGGAAGTTTGTAGCATGCGGTGACATTTTGCAAATGAGTTCCTAAGACCAAGTGTGGTGACTAGTCACAGGTAATTGTGTGCTTGCTTGGCCTCTAAAGTGCAGAAGGCTGGAGGTAAAGCACAAAGCTAAAAAGGTTTCCTTGGAAACATGGTGTTTGCTTAATTCAGTATAGGTCCCTTCAGACATCACATAATTTCCAAGGACTTTTATGTGACTAGAAATCTCTTCTACAAATTATTTCCAATTTAAACAAATAAACATAGGTATCAATTTTTAGGTATCACTGATTAAACATGCATTCTACAAGTATCTGGCAAGGACTTAGTCCTGGTGGATCAATGTAGGATAAGCACTGGACTGCTAATTTCAAGACTGGAAGTTCAAATCTACCAGCCACTCCTCATGTTAGAAACGAACCCTGAAGTCGCTCAAAAAAGACACTCGGTAAGACTACATTACCTCGACAAGGCATTATTTTACTTCCGCAGACTGGTGCATGCAGATATGCTGGAACAGGCTATCGAGCACACTGGGCGGGCAGTCTGCTCAGGTTTTTATCCCTGACCTGAGTCTTAAGGCTGGGCTTCCACCCCACTGGCTATGGCTTCGACCACATAGTCTTGTTCTTACCCTGCTGACTCATTCAAATTGCTATGGCATGCATTCTTGTCCTTACTTGATTGGCTATTTCAAATTGTTAGGGGAGTTTAAGGAAGTTGGAAAGTTCTTACTTCAAGAAGTAGTAAAAAGAAAAAAGAGAGGTGATAAAGTCCCTACTCATTTCAGGAAGCAGTAAAAAGAAAAAGATAGGTCACCCGAATACAGTAAACAGGATTACAATAATTTTGAAGAAAAGACACTCATTCCCACACTCAGAGACCATATACAGAGTTGCTATGAATAGGAACCAACTTGAGGGCACTTACAAACAAGAGTCTTGGTGTGGCACTGTAGGCTAAAACACTGGACGGCATGGTTGGTTTGAACCACAAGATCAACAGTTCAAATTCACCAACTGCTCCTTGGAAATCCCATCTAGGGTCGCTATGAGTTGAACTGACAGCACGTAACAACGACAGTGACAATACTCTATACCAGGCTCTGTGGGTGAGCAGAGAAGGGTGTGGTCCCTCCTTGCTAGGAACTCTTCCTGCTGTCACTGTCTAAGAAAGTCCCTTCAATTTTCTCCTCTAGCAGGATTTGTTTGATATTAATTTCCATTTTGATTCAATGAATGGGTCCCTAGACATACCCAGAACACCCACTCACACTTAATTTATATGAGATATGATAAAATCATTGAATGGAATATATTCTAGCCCTGTCTGTCATTTGGATCAAGAGGAACCTTTCATTGTTGCCTTGCAATAGACATTCTGAATCATACTAGATGAACAGCATTCCTCCCACACAGAAAGTGAGCTATATAATACTGTGGAAACAATAAAATATTAGCTGTGTTGCATTTACAAAAAAATATGTTTTGCTTATATACAGTAGAGCAATCAGCCTCAATGATCTAGAATATATGAAAAATAGTCTAATGCTGCTGTTCTCTGTTGTTGTTGAGTAATTTCCAACTCATGGAGACCTTATGCATAACAGAACAAAAGTGGCACAGTACCGTAGCACTTTAATGATCACTGGCATATTTGAATTCACTGTTTTCATTGTCTCCATTACAACAAGGCATTTAATTTGATTCCATACAAAACACATCTATAAATATATACACAAGGATTGTTTTTAGGTGCTGTCAAGACAGTTTTGACTCATAGTGATCCTACATACAAAACAATAAAAACACTGTCCAGTCCTGTGCCATCCTCACAACTGTTGCTATTTGAGCTCATTTTTGTAACCTCTGTGTCAATCCATCTTGTTAATGGTCTTCTTTTTTCCTGACCCTCTAATTTTCCTGACCCTCTAATTTTCCAAGTCTCTTCTCTGGAGACTGGTTCTTTCTGAGAACATATCTCAAGTATGTGAGATGAAGTCTTGTCTTACCATCCTCATTCTAACGAGTATTCTGACTATATTTCTTCCAGCACAGATTTATTCTCTCTCTGGTATATTTAATATTCTTTGGCAACACCATAATTTAAAGACATCAATTATTCTTTGGTCTTTCTTATTCAATAGCCAGCATTTGTATGTATATGAAATGACTGGAAGTATCATGGCATGGGTTGTTACTGTTGTTAAGTAATGCTGAGTCAGTGCTGACATACAACAACTATATAGGGTTTCCAAGGAGTGGCTGGTGGGTTCAAGCCACCAACCTTGTAGTTAGCAGTCCAGTGTTTATCCAATGGCACCACTCCAGGACTCTCTGGCTTGGGTTAGGCATACCTTAGTCCTCAAAGAGACATCTTTGGCCTTTAACACTTTAAAGAGATCTTTTGTAGCAGATTTAGTCAATATCAATATGCCATTTGCTTTCTTGGCTGCTGTTTCTATAAGAATTGATTATGGATCCAAGTAAAATGAAATCCTTGATAAGTTCAATTTTGTCTCCATTTATCACTATGATGCTTATGGTCCTGTTGTCAACATTTTGTTTTCTTTATAAAGATTGAGGTGTAATCCTAACTGAAGGCTGTAGTCATTGGTCTTCAACAGTAAGTGCTTCAAGTCCTCTTCGATTTCTGCAAGAAGATTTGACATCTTCATATCACAGGTTGCTAGCTAATTAGTCTTCCTCCAATCATACATACATATATATGTATTTCGTTTCATTAACTCAACAGATAGTTCCTACATAACAGGAGTCGTGCAAAGTGTGAATGATAAAATAATGTACAGATGAATATGACTCAGGCCAGGGACCACAGATCTGAAGTCTAGAGGAAACAAACCCCCCAAATCCACTGCTATCAAGTCAATTTTGACTTATGCCAACCCCACTTATTACAGAGTAGAACTGCCATAGGGTCTTCTTGACTCAATCTTTACAAAAGCGGATCATAAATCCTGTCTTTTGTAGCATGACTGGATAAGTTAGAACCACCAACTTTAGGTTAGTATTTGGGTACAAATCATTTGTGTCACCCAGGAACAGTCAAATACAAAAGCAACGGTTGTGCTAGTGCTCAGTGTTCTGACAGGCTTGAGCACACACAAAACATCTGGAAAACATTAACAGGGACACTTCACCCACATAAGTGAGGTCAGAGCATGTATCTTCTCTCGCTGTTCACCTTACACCTATAAAGGCTCATAGAGCTATTACCTTTGAGTGTGTGTCGCAAGCTGGGTGGATGGCCCATTGAAAGACAGACTGAGACTTAAGGTAACTTGGTAAGATAAATTTTAGTCAGGATTAAAAATTAGTGCAATGCAACTGTAAAGGTAGAAGTTTTGTTAATCTTACAATCAAGGAACAGAGGACCCTAGGAACATCAAGGAGGAGAACAAGAGCAGAATGTGGGACCCTATCCACAGAAGCAGTGACACCAGAGAAGGAGGCAGAGATGAGGACATGGAGAGATAAAGCAGCTGAGGACTCTAGACTCATGGAAAGAGAAAGGCTGTGTGCTGGCAGCCAGGAGGCAGGCTTGCAGAATGTGCCCTTTGGTTGTTTAAATTATTATATATTCCTGAGTGTTTTTGTGTACACCCACCCCAAAACCAAAACAACAAACAACAACAGCAACAACAAAAATGACAGAGGGAATAGAAGCAAATACTGCTGAATGATGGTGCACAGAAGAGACTGTAATCATTGCAATGAAACGATGAGTGTAAAACCATATTCTTCCATGTAAACTATCATTCAATTCACAATAAAAACTTTTAAAAAAATTTCTGCAATGGCAAGTGTGAGGTTCTGGAGATTGAAAAACCATTTATAAATAACAGGAAAGTTTGGGTGTTTAATGTTATATGTCATCTTGGCCAGGCTACATTCCCAATTCTTTGGCCAAACACCAGACTAATCACTCTTCCATAATACAATATAATTCAATGTAATGCAATGCAAAATAATCACTTTTGATGATGTGATCTGATGTGATCAACCAAACAGTTGAACAGGGAGCTTCCTTAGGGTGTTCTTTGCCACCAGAATATAAATGAATATTCTGACAGTTTATTCTCTTTTCTTGTTGTCTGACCTCTAGATCTTGTCACTAAGCCTGCTGAAATACCTGACAGGTCTGAACCATAGATTTTGGACCAGCCAGACCCACAATTGCATTAGCAAATCCTTTGAGTAAATCTATTCATCTTACTTTCTCTCTAAGTATGTACGTGCATGTGTATTGTTGCTAAATGCTGTCAAGTTGGTTCCAGTTCATAGTGACCCTGTATAGGGTTTCCAAAGAGTGGCTGGTGAGTTTGAAATGCCAACCTTCTGGTTTAGTGCTTATCCTACAGTGCCACACTAGGACTCCATATTTGTGTACACACACACACATATATGTAGACACACACACAAACACACATGAGGGTAAGCTAAAAAGTATTGTTATTAGTTCTAGTTCATGCATGAACAGGTTTATTCCAAACAAAAGGTGTTTAAACGTGTCTCTGTGATCAATGGATGGCTGCAGACTAGTTCTCTTAGTGACACGCTTGTCCCAATCTCATTAGTGTGCCTTCAAAAGAGATCCAATCAAAATAACACTTGCTGAAGAAAGCTGCTGGGACAGTTAAACTCAAGGCAGAGAAGTCAGCTCAGAAGGTGACTGATTTTATTTTATTTTTTTGTACTTCCAAAGGGATAATTGATAGTTTTCTCTAAGGACACAAGATGCTAATAGGAGCTTATTAGGATGAAGTTTTAAAGAGCACAGAAAACTTCAGTGGTAAGAAAAAGACCAGGAAGCTATACTGAGGACATTTTTTCACAACAACAAGGCACCTTCACATTCTTTGAGAGAAGTAAGTGATGTTCAGAGATAATTTTGTTGTGAAACCTAACTTTATCCCTGCTACCACCTTGACCTTGCCCCTGCAGATTTTATTGTTCTGTAAACTCAAAGGAGCATGATTTGAGTCCATTGTAGATATCAAAAGTGCTGATTTGATTTGGTGCAAATTAAGGGGCTCAGAATTCTTTGAGGAAGAGAAATGCAGCCTTCAGTTTTTAAACCTAGATGGATGATGTGTCAAGAAGCAATAGGTTCACATTTTGACATTCGTTACTGTTGTTGTTTTTGTTAAGTGCCTTGGAGTCAGTTCCAACTCATAGCGACCCTGTATAGGGTTTCTGAAGAGTGGCTGTTGAGCTTGAACCACAGACCCTGAAGTCCAAACCACCCTTACAGTCCAGCGCATGAACCCGCAGCACCATCCAAAATCAGAGGGTCTGTGATTTTGTAGTAGTAGTTTTTTACTTACCAACATATATGTACATCTCACTGGTTGTGTTCCTCTAGAGAATGCAAAATAGGACAACAATAAGGCTACATTTCAGATATTTGGCAAAAAAGTTCTGAGACTCAAAGTGAAAATGATGATAAAGGACCACAGGTGGGCATCATGTTCAGTTTGGGGGCCCATAGTGAATGATGGGAGTGGACAGTCTGAGACGTGAATATCTTCTAATTCTGACAAAACAACAGACATTCAACAGAGTTATATTGGTAGCAGTTCTTCTACCAAGTGTCTTTTATTTGGAGTTTCAGTGAAACAATTTATGAAAATGAATATTGAGTAGGCTGTGTACAGCTTGTTGGCTTGCTCTGTGGTTTTCTTCTCTGAGCAACAAATCTGTTCCCATAGCACAACCAGAGTGATGCCTAATGGGTGTTCACTCAAGTGAGCAGCACAGCATACACTGATGTAATTCATAATTTTCAATGACATAGCTGGTGTTTGTAGGCTGGTGTGGTTTTGATGAATGAAGCCTTTGTTCTCTATTAGGTAGTCATTTCAAAGCCATCTAGTCTCAGTGAGTTATGAATGGAATTTGAATACTCCCATCTGACCTTTCCAGGTGTTGAGGTGATTGGTGGTTGGTTTTTTTTTTTCCATCTGAGAAATCACTAAATACTTCATTGAGTGACAATTTTATGGCCTGATATTAATGATGATTGAGGAAAAAATATCTGGCAAGACTAAAAGAATAATTCATATACATTGGCATGGATTTTAAATCCATATGTCAGTTCATATAGAAGTTTATGTTAAACAGTGGCAATATTTTTGGTTTCGAGATATTGAGAGTGTTGTTAACATTAGCACACTTTATCAGAATGTTGTATATGGATTTTTTAAATTTAATATTATGTAACAATCATTTCCACATTTGGCCACAACAGAGTAACATACTTGCCCTCTTAAACAACTTGAGAGCTGAGCAAGAAAAATGATCAAACAGTGGCTTGCATAGACTGTAAAGAAACAGCGCAGGACTGTAACCACTGAGCAAAAACAAACAAGGTAACCTCTAAGAGTTCCCTAGTCTACCAGCGGAAAGTGGTTCTCAGCCACCATGCAAAATGAGAAAATAGCCTGAAGATCTTTGAAGAAGTACAAAGGTCTGATTCTGAGGAGGCCAAGGCAAGTAGAAGTCCTGGTGTGGCTCTGTAGGGTAATGCGCTGGACTGCAGGGTTGGCAGTTCAAACCTACCAGCTGCTCCTCAGAAACCCTAAACAGGGTTGCTATGAGTTGGAACCAACTCAATAGCATTTAGCAACAACAGTATCGGCCCATAGGCTGGATATTCTCCACCCCTACTATACAAGGTCACTAGGAATAGGCATCAACTACAGGGCACTTAATAATGACAACAAATTTTTATCTATTCATATACACATAGGTATATATATGGAGCCCTGGTGTGATACTGCAGGTTAATGTGCTAGACCAACTCGATGGCACTTAACAACAACATATATATACTGACTCATAACGAGTTTCCAGGGAGTGGCTGGTGAGCTTGAACCAATGACCTTGTGGTTCAAATCAACCTTGCACTCCAGTGCATTACCCTACAGTTCCATATCAGGACTCTGTCTCTCTCTGTCTCTCTCTGTCTCTCTCTCTCTCTCTATATATATATATATATGTGTGTGTGTGTGGGTGTGTGTGTCTGTGTGTGTGTCTGTGTGTGTGTCTGTGTCTGTGTGCTTACCAAGAGCATTGTTGTTGTTATGTGCCATGGAGTTGGTTCTGACTCATAGCGACCCTGTACAGGGTTTCTGAGGCTGCAAATCTTTACGGGAGCAGAAAGCCTCATCTTTCTCCCGCAGAGGAGCTGGTAGTTTCGAACTTCTGACTAAGGTTCACAGCCTGATTCGTAACCACTACACTACTA
>NW_006408672.1:5853877-5856978 GCF_000296735.1 Chrysochloris asiatica | reverse complement strand
ATCATTACTGGCTTTAGTGGTTTGTGTGCAGATTAGAATAGCGGTATTAACAAATCTTCTTTGTAGGTGCATGTTAATTATCCTATTGCTGCTGCTGCTGATGGTGTGCCATGGAGTTCCAACTCACAGTGACCCTGCAATTGGATTTCTGAGGCTGAAAATCTTTACAGGAGCAGAAAGCCTCATCTTTGTCCTGCAGGATCCTATCACAGGCAGCATAATTCTTCAGGATAGATGTTGAAATGTTCTTTTTGACAATGAATGCAATTTCATTTCTCTTCCATTTGTGGTTCTCAGCATAGAAAACCATATGATTATCTGATTCAAAATGGCCTATGCTAGTCCAGTTATGCATAGGATATTGATATTTATGTGTTCTGTTTAATTTTTAACAGCTTTCAATTTTCCTAGATTCATACTTCATACATTCATCATTTTGATTATTAATGCCCCATCAGCAAATGAAGATCCCCAAAACTTTGCTCTATAAAAGTCAGTTTGAACCACAAGTTTGGTGGTTCAAGCTCACCAGTTGCTCCTCAGATACCTTATCTACACAGGATTGCTATGGATCAGAACCAACTCGTCGGTACTTAACAATTCATATAATTATGGTCAACTCTATTTAGGAAAGGCTGCTTTTCCCCAGTCATATTTTTAATGCCTTCCCTCCTGAGGGGCTCATCTTCCAACATTGTGTCTGACAATGTTCTGGTACTATTCATATGCTTTTCAGTGGCTAACCATTCAAAAGTGATCCACCTCTCCTTCTTCCTAGTCTGTCTTAGTCTGGAATACTAAGACAGCAGGATCACCTCCCTGGGTGATTAAAATACCACTAGCATAACCTTCAGTATCAAAGCAACATACAAACCACATTATGACAAACTGACAGAAAAATGGAGTATCGTATCCTATGGGGTCAGAATTTATGCAATGCCAGTGATTTTTGTTTAGGTTTGGTCATGATCGTTAACATAGAAAGTCTTAGAATAAAAAACTATTTTTTATAGCAACCACAAACAATGTGATCTCTGTTGGAAGAACTGCAGCCAGAGTGCTCCTTGGAGGCCAGGATGGCCAAACTTTGTCTCTCATGCTTCGGACATATTGTCAGGAGGAACCAGTGGCTGGAGAATGATATCATGTTTGGTAAGGTGGAGTGTCAGAGAAAAAGAGGAAGACCCCCAATGAGATGGATTGGCCAAGTGGCAACATCAGTGGGCTCAAGTGCAGCAGTGTTTTGTTCTGTTGTGCACAGGATCCCTATGAGTCGGTACCCACTTGATAGCACCTAACAACAACAAACAATGCTGTTGCTGTTGTTTAGTGCCATAGAGTCAGTTCTGACTCAGTGACCTTGTGTCAGGTTTCCAAGGAGCAGCTGGTGGGTTTAAACCTCAGACCATTTGGGTGGCAGTAAAGTGTTTCTTCTACAGCACCACACCAGAACTCCTAACAATGAGAAAATAAAATTTAAAATCTATCTCAGTTGTAACAGAACAAATGATGTATTTTAGTATTTTTTTTTTAAGTTCAAAAGACCTACACACTGAAATTGTAAAACAACATTGAAAGAAATTAAAGCAGACCTAAAAAATGGAGCAATGGATCATGAACAGGGGCCAGAATATTTAGTATTGTTAAAATGTCAGTTTTTCCTAAATTTATCCATAGATTCAACATAAATCCTATCATAGTCTCAGCAGGCTATCAACAAACAGATATTGAAATGTTTTAAGAAATTCAATAGACAGAATAGCCAAAACATCTTTGAAAAAGAACAAAGGCGGAAGATTTAAACTACTCAATTATAAGATTTATTTTTGAATTATAGCAATCAAGACAGTGTGTAACTTAACATAAAAGTAAACACTTAAGTGAACAGAACTAAATAGAGTCCAGGAATAGATCCATGCAGATATAGTCAATCTATTTGTAATAACTGTATGTAGATCATTAAGTGGGGAAAGAAGAGTTTTCTCTCAAAATTTCGTGCTAGAGATATGCATAAAATGGACCTCGATTGCTATTTCAGAACATGTGTGAAACTTAACTTGAAATAGATAATACACTTAAATGTAAGAACTGACACTATAAAAGTTGTAGATGTAAATAAAAGTCCAACTCCAGACATCTCAGAAGAAAGGCCTCACAATCTACTGAAAATTCCATTACTGAAAACCTTAACAGACACAGTTTTACTTTGACAGACATGGTGTCACCATAATTTGGAATTGATTCGATGACAACTTCTTTGGTTATGAAAAAGAAATGTCATGGAATTTAAATGATTTGGGACATGGCAACCAGGTTTTATCTAAAAATAACAGCAGGAAAAAAACAACACTATAAAAGTATCAATAAACTGAATTTCACCTTCACTAAAAACCATCTTTTTTTTCTTTTGAAACTGCTATTAAGAAAATGAAAAGTCCAATTGCAACTTAAGAGAAAATGTTTCTAAAGTATTACATCTGATAAAGGACTTTCCAGAATATATTAAAAATTCATAGAACTCAATTATAAGAAGACAAATACTCCAATTAAAACTTTCTAAAATATTTGAACAGGCACTTCATCAAAGAAGAGATATGAATGGCCAATGAGAATACTAAAAGGTGCTTTATAGCACTACTGATCAGAGAAATGCAAATGAAAACCACAGTGAGAGACCACTATATACCTTCTCTTTTGGTTGCTATTAATTGCTGCTGAGTTGCTTCTGTTTCATGGAGACCCCACTGCACAGAAAAGAGCTGCCTCATAGGATTTATAAAGGCTGAGACTTGGTCTGCCTTTCTAGGAACTTCTGGGAGGGTTTGAAACATCAATCTTTCAGCTACTAGTCAAGTGCTTACTCAGAGATTCCTACATATCTCCTAAAATAGCTAAAACATGTAAGAATGCAAAATGTTCATAAAAATTATCTCTTTCTTCATGTCATGCAGTTTGATATTCCGAGTCTATTTTTTTCTACCATATTTTTTTAAATGCTTGTCTTGAGATATTAAATTCCTCCATAGCCCAATAGTGGGTTGTGACTTGAAGTTTGGAATACAGTGATCCAGCTAGCTAAAGACATGTCTTGAAAACCATGG
>NW_006408672.1:5849570-5852967 GCF_000296735.1 Chrysochloris asiatica | reverse complement strand
ATGGTGTCACCATAATTTGGAATTGATTCGATGACAACTTCTTTGGTTATGAAAAAGAAATGCCATGGAATTTAACTGGCTTATACTCTCATTATGAGTTGGGAAGACACATGGCAGTGGTCCTTATCTTAGTGCAAAACATGGTGATACGGCAGAACAGAAAAGGGCACTGATAGATACAATCTCTTAACAGAATTCTTGCCAAGGTGGCAGCATCATTGTTAGATTGTTCATACAACAATTGAAGCTGAATACTAAGTTCTCTATTTATTTAGAGCCCTGGTGTGGCACTGTAGGATAAGCACTGGAAAACAAGTTTGGTTTGAACTGCAAGGTGAGCAGTTCAAGCCCAACAGCCGATCCTCCAAAACCCTAGACAGGGTCACTGTGAGTGGAACTGATTCAACGGCACTTCACAGCAATAACATGTGTATTTAAAGACGAAATGCATATCTCGCAGGAAAACCAAAGAACTACCAAAGTCTGGATACCCCTGTGCAAAACATGAGGAAATTAGATCAACTGCTGGAGAGGTGCCCTGTGTATTAGTGTCAATTAGAAGAAAGTGTGGTGAATGCCAGAAGAGATTCCAGAATTCTGCAAGGCCAAGGGAGTTGACTTCACATAGACAAGAAGAATCTAGGGCCCAAAAAAGGAAGTAACGCTTACCTGCACAGCACTCCACAATCTCGTCATCAAGACCTCAAGGCAATCATCCTGGATGCTTTTTGCTCCTTCTTCCATGTGGTCAGGTAGGACTGTCCTGGGAAGTTTCACATTGTAGACCACCTTTCCTCACCACACTTCCTTACTCCCACTATGACTTGTAAGAATGTCTGTGACCCCAACAGCAGGATGGTAGAACTCATCATGCCATGCGTCAATGTCAAAGCTAGTCTACTTTAGTAAATATTAATGACACACATGCTTCATAACTCATCTTTTCTTGTTTTTAAAGTGGAACAAAATCTGAGACCTTCTGGCATATATAAATGTATTCCAATTCCTGATACTGACATGAGAGGCCCAGCACAATTCAAATCTCATCAATCTTCCTGGTCATACGTGCACACTCATATTCCATCAACAAGCCAGCCTGTGTTCTCTAAATCCTACATGAACCCAAAAGTTCCATGTTGGATGGAATCTCAGACCAATCTCTTTTTCTGAACAGTGCATCTTTAACACCTACCCGCAAGGTTCGGATTTTACCTACCTGCCTTCTCTAGTTCTCCCTGCAATGGCTTCACTTTATTCAACCTGAACTTACATCATCATCTGCTTGCATGTGTCTCTGCATCACAGGAGATAGTTCTGTAGCTATTTGCAGAGACTTCAGTCATGGTATGGCTAGGATAAATTCTAGAGTTCCAGTGCTGTACTTTCACCATACTTACTCAGTCTATATGCTGAGCAAACAAAAGAAGCTGAATTATATGAAGAAAAACATGGCATCAGAATTAGTGGAAGACTCATTAACAACTTGCGATGTGCAGATAATACAACCTTGCTTGCAGAAATTTAGGAGGACTTAAAATAGTTACTGATGAAGATCAAAGATCCTAGCCTTCAGTATGGATTGCACCTCAATGTAGATAAAACAAAAATCTTCGTCACTAGACCAATAAATAACATCCATATAAATGGAGAAAAGATTGACGTTGTCAAAGACTTCATTTTGCTCAGATCAGCCATCAACACTCATGGAAGCAGCAGTCAAGAAACCAAACAACGTATCACATAAGGCAAATCTGTAGCACAAGACCTTTTTAAATTGCTGAAGAGCAAAGGTGTCCGTTTGAGGACTACAGTGTGTGTGCCTTATCTAAGCCATGATATTTTCAATAACCTCATATGCAAGTGAAAGTTGGACAGTTATTAAGGAAGATCGTAGAAGAATTGATACATTTCAGTTGTGGTGTTAGAGGAGAATATTAAAGGTACCATGGACTATCAAAAGAACAAACAGATCTGTGTTGGAAGAAATACAGCCAGAATGATCTGTGGAAGCCAGGATAGCCAGAATGATCTGTGGAAGCCAGGATGGCCAGACTTCATCACTCATATTTTAGACCTATTATTAGGAGGGACTATTCCCTGGAGAAGGTGATCATGTTTGGTAGAGTGGAGGGTCACTGAGTCAGTACCAACTCAATGGCATCTAACAATAAAAACAGTAGTCATCACATTTGTAAGGAAATTTTGGAACTGACATTAAGATCAGCTGAGTTGCCAGAATTAGTAGTAGTTATAATAATAATAACAATAAAGATACTTTGAGGATACTTAAAAGTTCATGGAAAAATTCCATTCCCCCACATTTTCCATGAACTTTTTGAAGCCCCCTCAAACAATTAAAAAAAAAAAAAAAAAAAAGTAGCACTATTATTATTTCATGACATCTTGTGTGACGCTGTAGGATCAACACTGGATTGTCAACTGCAAGGCTGGCAGTTCAAACACACCAGCAGCTTCTCAGGAATCCTATACAGCATCACTGTGAGTTGGAATCAACCTGAAGGCATTTAACAAGATTATTTCATAAGTGATGGTTTCTAGGTATTGTACTATAGTTCTGTGCAGTAGCTGAATTAGATAGCAAGATGCTCTGAGAATATATTCTGGATTTTTAAGAAAAGCACATACTATTTCAAACACCAAACTTTGATAAACATTTTAAAAAATAGATGTTATACAGTTTCAAAATTCAAGAACTCATGAAACTAGCTGTTACTGTGAATGCAAATCCATGAATCCTGGAATGCTTATTTCTCCATCAAAATTTACAATCTAATATCCTATCATCTGAAAAGATAATGTTGATCTGACTTGGTCAAGTCATCTTGTTATGTCTATAAATCTGGCTTCAATATTTGTATTTGTTCCATAAAGTATATCAGGAAGTTTACTAGTATTCATTGAATAGCACTATAAAATAAAAATTGTGTGGATATCTGTTTTCATCTTTCACTGATATTATGTAACATTGCATATTGATTTTTGCTATTTTCGATCAAAAGTCATTTTCAAGGTTTAGCACACACAACAGATAGTGTGATCTTTAAATAATCACTGTCATGATATTGCAGAGTAATAGTGAATCCCTGAGTAACACAAAAAACACACTTTAATCCAAATCAGAAACATGACCAAAAGTCAATTGTTGTGGTTAACATATACTGGATAAAATATGTGATGAATGCAAGAGATCTATAAAGCTGGGTCTAGGCAATTGCACTGAAAATAATTTTTAAACATGCATACTAGAGACATTTTGAAATACAAAGGTGAATGCTATTGTTAGGTGCCATGGTTGGTTGGTTGGTTATATGTCGTGGAGTCGGTTCTGACTCATAGCAACCCTGTACAGGGTTTTCAAGGCTATAAATCTTTATGG
>NW_006408672.1:5834281-5840025 GCF_000296735.1 Chrysochloris asiatica | reverse complement strand
GAGAAACACTGTTAACTGATGATATATGGAGGGGATAATAATCAATGTAATGAAACAAGCTATATGAATGGTTGAATGTGAAGCTGATGATGTGCTCTGTAAACTTTCAATCAATCCAAAACAAAAACATTTAGTTAAAAAAAAAAAAAAGTAATATCCTTTTCTTCTGGAAAAAAAAAAGAAAAAGATAAATATAAATGTACATAGTAACATAATGAAATTTGGACAAAACAAAAATATTAGGAACAAAACAATGGACATAAGACCAACTGCAATAACTTTGTGGTTCAATAAAATACTTTCAAAAGTACTGAAAGCTCTGACATAGTTATTATAATAGAACAATTGGTGAAATAAACCAAATATATAATGATATAATCCTAAATTTTATTTCTGATTAAGTCTAGATATGTATATGAAAAACTAAAGGAAATAGGCAAACATGAATATGGGTTAGACTATGCCTCAAGATTCATGATTTGGGGGTGATTTCTGTTTACCTTCTCATTTAAAAAGTTTCTAAATTTTCTAAAATGAAAATTATTAATATTCATAGTCAGAAAAATTCACCTTAAAAAAAACAACAACTAAAAAATTCCCCAAAAAAGATGAAAACAAGTGGGGTCCCAGGAAATGAAGGAATGAAGTTGGATATTATAGAGCCAGCAAGAGGGTTCGAAATTAAGAGAGGGGGGGAACTCCTCATGATTAGAACCAAGAAAAGAAGTTTCTAGAAGCCAGACCCTGTGACATTCAGTACAGCTCTGAAGACAGACGAAGTGATGGGTGTTCAAGACTTGGAGGAACATGAGGAAAAGCTGGTTCCATGAGCAGCTGCCAATGGTCCCTTCACCGACATTATCTCCCTCCCACATTCCTCTTCTGACGCCAATTCATCCATCAAGTTATATGCCCCTGAATATGCCCCTGCATATGGAGGAGAAACTAGGTACACAGTTGTTAGTGTTGTTAGGTGACAATGGATGTGCTTCTGACTCATAGTAATACCATGTGCTTCAGAGTAGAACTGCTTCATAGGGTTTACTTAACCACAATCTTTTTTTCTTTAACTTTATATTGTGAACTGAGTGAAGGTTTACAGAGATAATCAATTTTACATCCAACAAATCATACACTTTGTTTCATCTCAATGACTGCTACCCCCTCCACGTAACAATAGTTACCACACTTCCTCCCTGTGGTTCATATTTCCATTCCATGCTCCAGCCCTTCTCAACTTGGTCCTTAGGTAAATATTACCCTTCTGATCTTGAATGGCTGACAATTCATCCCATGGTGAGCATACCTTCCTAGTGTTGTTGTCCCAGCTATATACGATCTACATACCACTTGGCTGACAATTGGGCCACAAAGGTGTTGACAGTAATCTTTATAAGAGCAGATTACCAGGTTTATTTGCCTGAAGAGCCTTCTAGTGAATGTGAACCACAAACTTTTTGATAAGCAACTGAGTACTTAACTGTTGGTACTGTCAGAACTCCTTAGGTGTACACTATCTGTCAAAAAACAAAACTCTGATGAAAGACACAGGTAGAGTCAACCCAGAGTGTGCAGCACATGGCACATGATGCCCATCTGCAAAATCAGGAGGTGTCTTTGCATGCCCCTTTCATACAGAATTATGTGTGCAATTCTGGAGCTGAATACTTGATGATTTTTCTCTGAGGCCAAGTAGATCTAGGAGTCCTGGTATGGCACTGTGGGTTAATGCACAAGACTGCAAAGTTGGTTTAAACAGTAAGGTCAGCAGTTCAAGTTCACCAGCTACTCCCCAGAAACCCTATACAAGGTCGTTCTGGGTCACAACCAACTTAATGAAACTTAGCAACAACAAAAAGTAGATCTAGTGTCACCAAAGACATCCAGACTTTGTGATCTGAGAGTTCAGGGAACATGGTCCAGATCCAAAGTCTCTTGCCTCATTTCTTTGAGATTTTATTACAAGGATCATAACTTTGACTATCGGGGTGATAAACCAGTTGTCACTGAGTCAACTTCAATTCATGGTGACCCTAGTGTCAGAATAGCATTAGACACCACAGAGATTTCAATGACTGATTTTTTTGGAAATAGATTACCATGCCTTTCTTTTGAAGCACCACAGGGAGGACTCTACCTTTAACCTTATGGTTAGTAACTGTCATGGATTGAATTGTTTTCCCTAAAAAGCATGTGTTGTAAATCCTACTCCTATACTACCATTGTATCCCATTTTAGAAAGAGGCTTTTTTATGTTAATGGGGTCGTATCAGTTATTACATGCTGTCTAGTCAGTGCCAACCCATAGCGACCATGTATAAAGTTTCTGAGGAGCAGCTGGTGAGCTCAATCCAACTTTGCAGTCCAGTGCATTAACCTACAGTTCCACACCAGGACTCTGTATCAGTGTAGAGCATGTTTTAAACCAAGAAATTCTGAAATATAAAAGGAGTAGATTAGGCCAAAATAGCACAGATGGGATAAGCAGATGCCATGGGATAAGCAGATGTCATGGGATAAGCAGATGCCATGCCAAAAGAAGATCACTAAGGAATTGAGGAACAGAGGATGAGAAGAGATAAGGTCCTTCCCTTCAAGTCAACAGAAAGAAAGTCTCCTGCTAGAGCCAGTGCCCAGAATGTGTATGTCTACCTTCCTAAACAGTGAGGAAATAAAACTGTGTTCTTTAAAACCACTCACATGTAGTATTTCTGTTTTAGCAACGCTAGGGTAACTACAGCAGCATAGCCCGTTAACTGCACCACCGTGGACTCCTAGCAGGCGTGATAAACTTCTGTTACTACCAATCACTACTTTAGCAGAATTAATACTGGAAGAGTAGAACTGAAATGGGGAAGGCAAAGGAAAAGACAAGAATACTAAAGAGAAATATCTGTTTGATTATGCTGGGGACAGAGAGGAACCTGCATTTTCCTGTATCCCCTTTAAAGGAGGAGATGATACAAGATCTGCAGGGCTGTCTGAATACAACTGTGAATGAGAAGGCTCTGTGCATGTGGTGTACACAAAGAGATCTAACAGGCTCTTCTCAACACAATGGATATACCATCATCACCATCACTGGTCTCTGCACATAAGGAGAAAGGTAACAGTAGTGTCAATGGGGCGTCCGTTGTGTTGAGTCATGTTCATGTTAATACCCATGGCAGACATTACTAAACAATACTCATTTCCAATGAGCCAAAGTCAACTTCAGAATGCTTTTCAGGTCTGCATTCCAGCCAGTCACAACCAATGAGATGACACTCGCATACAAAACTTAAATTCTTTCCAGTCTTTGCATACAGGGCAAAAATCCAAAAGGTGGGGAACATATTTTATTCTTTTAGTCTCATGTACATGCATGTAAGTTGTATTTTATAGTATTGTTGTTGTGTTATTAAGTGCTGTTGAGTCAGTTCCAAACCATAATAGGGTTTCCCGAGCAAATCTTTGTGGGCAGTGATAGCCTCATCTTTCTCTCACTAATTATAGTGTATTTGTTGTTGTTAAGTGCTGTTGAGTCAGTTTTGACACACAGTGACCCTGTACATGGTTTCTGAGGAGCAACTGGAGAGTCTGAATGGCCGACCTTGCAGTCCAAACAGACCTTGAAGCCCAGTGCTTATCCTATGGGCATGGGCTGTTGTTGCTGTTAAGTGCCATCAAGTCGGTTCCGACACAAAGTGATCCTGTATAGGGTTTCTATGGAGCAGCTGGTGAGCTTGAACCACTGACCTTATGGTCCGAAAGACGCTATGTAAGTATAAGTCTAAAATTTGCATTCTTACATATATAATCTCTGGGTAGTGCAAAAGATTAGCTGTGCTCAACTGTTAATTAAAGGTTGAAGCTTGAGTTTACACAAAGGCACTTTGAACGAAAGGCCTGGTGACCTACTTTTGAAAACTCAGCCACCTATGGAGCAAAATTCCACTCTGATGCACATGGGGCCCCTAGAGTCAGATAAACTCTATCTGACTCATGGTATTCTTGTTAAGTCAGTTTTGATTCACAGCTACCCTGTATAGAGTTTCCAAGGCTGTAAGTCTTTGCAGAAGCAGAAAGCCTCATTTGTTTTTCTACAGAGTGGCTGGTGGCTTTTAACTTCCAACCTTGTGGTTAGTGTTCATACACACACACACACACACACACACACACACACACACACACACACACACACAGGATACTGCTGGTGTATTTATGGAGTTAAGGAGTCCTGGTGTGGTGCTGTAGGATAAAGCACTGGACCACAAGGAGGCAAGCTAGAACCACAAAGTCAGTGGCTCAAACTCACCAGTTGCTCCTTGGAAACTCTATATAGAGTCACTATGAGTCTGAACTAACTCAAGGCACTTAACAAGAACAATAACATACATGTATATATGTATATATTGGATTTCTGGTGTGGTACTGTACGATCAAAACTGAACTGCAAACCATAAGGTCAGCAGTTCAAATCCATCAGCAGTATCTCTGAACCCCTATACAGGGTCGCTATGAGTTGAAACCCAATTGAAGGCAGTAGTGGTTATGAATTGGGCTGCGAACCACAAGGTCAGCAGTTTGAAACTACCAGCTGCTCTGCGGGAGAAAGATGAGGCATTCTGCTCCCGTAAAGATTAACAGTCTCGGAAACCCTGTGCAGGGTCGCTATGAGTCAGAATTGACTCCACAGCACATAACAACAACATTATAGATAGATGGATGGGTGGATGGATGGATGGATGGATAGATAGATACATACATACATAGATACATACATAGATACATACATAGATACATACATAGATACATATACAGATATAGATAGATAGACAGATAGAGATATCCACCCCTGCCCAGGATTTTCAGTAACAACCTGAATAAATCACAATCCTGTTGTTGTCCCCCCACCTCCACAACTAAGGCAGTCACAAACTAAAATCTCATTTATGCAGATTGTTCCAACAGGCTACGGTCTTGGAGAAAAATCAAACTTTAAAAAATATGCCATCAATATGATATGTAATAAAATGTGTGTGCCTATGGGCACAAAATACAGTTGTCTAATAAGGTCTTTTACTCAGTAATTATAATGACACGATTTTATCAGTAAAGGTTAAGTATCTTTATCTGAACAGAATCCAATGAAATTAGTCCTGATGTAATAAGTACCATCTGTCACTATTAGAGCAAGAGGTGTTGACAAGGCCTGGTTGTCTCCCTGGAAACCCCAGTGTTCCATTTCTTTTCTCTGTAACCTTAGACAGTAATGAGGCATAAAAGACCAGAGGGCATAAAAAGTATTGACCCTTTTCTGACTTTGCCAGCAGTGACATCTGGAAGCATTTTACATCAAATGGGTATCTGCTCCCAGTTTTGAGTCTGCTGATAGGCATTTTGAATGGAAATACTATATATAGGTGTCCATTACAAAGAACAATCCCTAATTTTTACCTGACTTATGATACAGAAGGTGGTGCTGAGAAAAAAAGAAGAGACACAGAGAAAAAGAGAGAGAGAGACAAAGACAGAAGACATATAAGTAAACAATATTGTTGTTGTTGTTAGGTGCTATCAAGTTGGTACTGACTCATATAGCGATCTTATGCCCAACAGAATGAAACAATGCTGGATCCTGGGCCAACCTCACAACTGTGGCCATGCTTGAGCCCAATGATGCTGCCACTATGTTGTCAGGTGCCATCGAGTCGGAACCGACTCATAGCGACCCCATGCACAGCAGAACGAAACAATGTCCG
>NW_006408672.1:5808131-5831306 GCF_000296735.1 Chrysochloris asiatica | reverse complement strand
GGTGGCATAGCCCTCAGAATCACAGCAACTCAAACCACCACAGCATGACAGACAGACGAGTGGTACCACTATAGATTTCCCATTTTATAAATGTTACATGTTCCATTAGAATTAAGTAATTCTTATGAAACTCTAACTACTTCCCATGCCTTAAATAATGAAACTGGCAGAGTGTCACAAGGGGATCTATTTGAAAATGTCTTCAATGGCATGAATTTGCTAAAATATCCTGAAGAGGACAAAGAGACACATACATTTAAGGTTAGCTTTCTTTGGCCTCAGACATAGCTTTGGTTCAGCTTCCTGGCAGAATTATATCCCAAAACACAAATTATACCCCAAACCATGAATGACACCAAAAAAATATGAATTACACCTACATGAATTATACCTGAAAACAGGAATGCACATTTTTTTTAAGCATCCATTTTGGACATATAAAGGTAAAATAAAAGGAATACTAACATTCATTATTATTGAACAGTGACTCAATAGTGGGGAAGGAGATAGGATTGTTGGAATGAAAACTTAGAGAAATATTATCAGTTTTTTTCCTCTTTAGTAAATAATTTAATACAGCAACTAAGAAGCAATGTAGCTGTAATTCTTGCAAAATAAATCTGTTCATTTTTCTGACAGTCCAACACTAAAGTTCAGAGGCATCAATTTTTCTACAATCTTCTTTATTCATTGTGAGGATTTCTGTTTTCTTTATATTGAAGTATAATCCATACTGATGGATGGCTGTATTCTGTGATTTTCATAAATAAGTGCTTCAAGTTCTCTTCACTTTCAGCAAACGAAGTTGTGTCATCTGCATATCTGATTATAACAAATTGTTAATGACACTTCCTCCAATACTGAGTCATTTTCTCCTTCATATAGTTTAGTTTCTTGGATTTTTTGCTTGGCATACATATTGAATAAGTATGGTGAAAGGATATAATCATCATAACACACACCTTTTCTGATTTCAAGCTGCAGTATCCCCTTGTTCTAATGGTTCATTTGGTCTGTGTAAAGTTTCTTCATGAAAACAATTATGCTTTCTGAAATTACCATTCTTTGCAATATCATCCATAGTTAGCTATGGCCCACACAGCCAAATGCCTTTACATAGCCAATAAAGAATAAGTAAACATCTTTCTGGCATTCTCTGCTTTCAGCCAAGGTACATCTGATTTTAGCAATTTAAGTCTTCTTCTGGAATCCAGCTTGAATTTCTAGCAGTTTCCTGTTGATGTACTGATGCAACCATTTTTTAAATTATCTTCAGCAAAATTTTACTTACATGTGATATTAATGATATTACTCAATATTTTCCACATTCTGTTGGCTCACCTTTCTTAGGCATGAAGCCAAATATGGGTCTCTTCCAAATTGGTTGGCCAGGTAGCTATCATTCAAATTTCTTGACACACATGAGTAAGTGCTACATCAATTTTTTGGGAAGATTTCAATTTGCATTCCATCAACTTCAGGATTCTAGTTTCTGACAATGCCTTCAGCGTAGCTTGGAGTTCTGTCTTCAATACCACTGATTTCTGATCTGATACTACCTCTTGAAATTACTGATCAATGGTTAGTTAGTTTTGGTAAGTGACTCTGTATACACCTTGTATCTTCTTTTGTTGCTCAGAGCATCATTTAGTTTTTTCCCATAGATTCCTTCAATATTTCAAGTTGAAGCTTGAATTTTCTTCAGGCCATTCAGTTTGAGAAATGCTAATTGTATTACTCCTTTTTAGTTTTATAACTCCAGGTTTTTGAATATTTCATTGTAAATTTTTGCTTTGCTTTCTCAAGCAGCCCTTTGAAATTTTCTGTTCAGATCTTTGACGTCATCATTTTTTCCATTTAGTCTCCATTCACGAGCAAGTGTCAGAGTCTTTTCTGAAATCACTTTGATTTTTCTTTCCAGTCTTTCTATTTCCTTAACGTATAATGTTCTTGATGTCATCCCACAACTCTTCTGGTCTTCAATCATAAGTGATTAAAATACCAAATCTGCCCTTGTGAGTGTCTCTAAATTCAGGTGGGATATACTCAAAATCAGAATGAGCCATGGTATTGTCAATAGCTTCACATGCATATGAAAGTTGGACAGTGAATAATGAAGACATAAGAAGAATTTATGCATATGAGTTGTGGCGTTGGAGAAGAATATTAAAAGTACCATGGACTGCTAGAAGAACAAACAAATCCGTGTTGTAAGAAGTACAGCAAGAATGCTCTTTAGAAGCCAGGATGGGGAGATTTTGTTTCTCATGCTTCAGGCATATTTATCAGGAGGGACCAGTCCCTGGAGGACATTACACAAGGTAAAGCAGAGGGTCAGCAAAAAAGGCAAAGACCCTCAACGAGATGGCCTGATACAGTGGCAGCAGCACTGGGTTCAAGTTTAACCAAGATTGGGAGGATGGCGCAGGACTGGCTGGGCAATGTTTGTTCTACTGTGTGCAAGGTTGCTATGAATCATAACCAACTCAATGGCACAAAACAACAACATATTCAAAGAAATATTTTGACTCTTGTGGACATGGTTTAATTTCCTTCAGCTTCAATCAGAATTTTCATATGAGAAATTGTCTGTTCTTCAGTCCACAATCAGCCCCTGTCTTGTTTTGGCTGAGGATACTGAGTTTCTCCATCTTCTTTTTCCACAAATGTAGCAAATTTGATTATTGTGTATTTTATCTGATGCAGTCTATGTGTATAATCACTATTTAAGTTATTCCAAAAAAGTATTTACAATGATTAAGTTGTTGGTCTTGCAAAATCCTATCAGGCGATCTCCAGCATGATTTCAATTGCCAAAGGCATATTTTTCAACTGCTGATCCTTCCTCTTTGTTTCCAATTTTTGCATTGAAATCACCAGTAATTATCAATACATCTCGATTGCAAGGTAAAACATTTCAGACCGAAGAAGCTGGTTGTTGTTGTTGTTGTCAGGTGCCATCGAGTTGGAATCGACTCATAGCGTCCCCATGCACAGCAGAATGAAACAATGTCCGATCCTGGGCCAATCTCACTACTGCTGCCACACTTGATGCCATCAATGATGCCACCTGGCTGATCCAGCTCGTTGGGGATCTTCCTCCTTTTCTCTGACCCTCCATCTTACCCAGCATGACATCCTTCTCCAGTGACTGTTCCCTCCTGACAATATGTCCAGAGTATGAGAGACGGAGCTTAGCCATCCTGGCCTTGAAGAAGCTGGTATAATTCTTCAATTTTTTTTTTTTTATCACTGCCTTTAGTGTTGGTGCATAAATTTGAAAAATAGTGGCTTCAACTGGTTTTCCTTGTAGGCATATGGAAATCACCCTATCACAGACAGCACTGAACTTTAAAATAGATCCTTAAATGCTCTTTTTGACAATAAATTTGATGTCATCAGTTTGTCATTGCCAGCATGTCATTCATATGATTGTGCAATTCAAAATTACCGATACAAGTCCGTTCCAGATCACTAATGCCTAATATATCTATCTTTATGCATTCCATTTTATTTTTGACAATTCCAGTTTTCCTAGATTCATTATTTATACATTCCACATTTGGATTCATTAATGTTTGTGTGCAGCTGTGTCTTGTCATTTTGAATCATGTCCATCAGCAAATGAGGGTCCTGAAAGCTTCTCTCCATCCTACTTTGCAGAGACAGCTCTTCTCAAGTCATACTTTGAATGCCGTCTGTGGTGTAGTGAATTGTTTAATATGACTCTTCTAGCCTTAGTCTTTGCAACTCCCACCCAAAGACACTTTTCCTGATAGGTCTTAGAAAGTGGGAGAAGAGATTGATTGGATGCTATGATTCAGCAATGGTTGGTTGTTAACAGAATTAACTGCAATTGTATAAACTTGAAACTCTAGCATGACTATAAAGTGAACCATCTCAGAAGTGGGAGGGGATGGATTTCATTATCATCAAGAAGAAAGAGCCAAAAATGAAGCATGTTCTTTAGACACTGAGGTCCCTGCACATGGAACCTCCTCCATCCAGGGACAGAAAGCTGTGACATCAGATGAGTGTCAGAGGAGCAGCAGAACCAAGAGCCAGAACACAAGAAAGAGTGTTGGGGTTCCCAACCATGAAGCAAGCAAAGTCAAGTGACAATGGGCAGGAGACTTGCTTGCAGAGTGGGTTATCTCCAAGCACTTAATTGGGAGAGCTAGATTTACTGACCCATGGTGCTAGAGCCAAGTACCTTCAGACTGAGGCTTATATGGAGTGGTGCATCCTGTAGGCATTTATCAGTAATCCTAAAAGAGTTTCGTCAACATTATCCGGGCAGAAAGAGGCCTTTCTGTGGGCCTGGCTGAAGAAAGCCTATCCTGACTGAAAGATCTGTGCCTTTTGCATTTTCTGGCCCTGATTACCTGTTAGTTGTTTCTCTAATAATAACTATGAATATTGTTTCTGAGTTGTCTGTGGACAAAGCAGTGAATTATTAAACCCATGTGAGCTGCAGACAGTGCTGTAGGAGGAATGGTTTGTTGTCAATATTTTTCTATCTTTCAACCTGAGGGGTTCATCTTCTGCATTCAATCAGACCATTTTCTTCTGCTATTTATAGGGTTTTCAGTGGATAGCCTTTCAGAAGTGATCCACCTCTCTTTTTTCCTAGTCTGTCTTAGTCTGGAAGATCCACTGAAATCAGTCCACCTTGGGTGACTTGTGAAGTATTTGGAATACCTGTGACAGAGTTTCCAGCATCACAACAGGTAAGCCACCGTGCTGTGACAGATGAGTGGAGGATATTATTAGTGCTGGCATTTCTTTCTGTGAGATACAACTGGTGATGTTAGTAAAACCAGTGGAGTCTTGTATTTCAGGAGAGTATGAACAATCTTAAGTAGGAATTTCCATTTACCTAAACAATATTAGGCTGGTGTGGCACTGTGGGTCAATGTGCCACACTGCAAAGGCATTTGAACTGCAAGGTTAGCAGTTCAAGCTCACCATCTGCTCCTCAGAAACCCAATACAGGGGCGCTATGGATTGGAACCGACTCGATGGCACTTAACAACAACAAACAATATTAATTAATCAGTTGAATTTTTATTCTAAATGGTAATAAGTCTCTATAAATTATAGTTTTACTGCATTTTCTCATCTACTGGGAAGGGAAATTCCTCACCTTCATCCTTCTCATCTATATTTGAATTTCAGATTGATCTATTGTGTAGGTGAATTTGCCTGCTAAATTCTTGAATTCTCTTTGCTTTCTGAAACCATTGCAGAAGATAATGTTCAACATCAAATTTATATGCAACCGCCAAACAAATATTTTATCCTAAATTTACTTTCTATTCTTCCTACAAAGCCTTTGGCCTTGAGTTATGTGAGCAATGAATACAAATATAATTATACAATTATCAGTTACAAGACTGCAGTTGTTGTTGTTGTTAAGCGCCTTAGAGTCAGTTCCGACTCATAGTGACCCTGCACAGGGTTTCTGACACTGTAAATCTTTATGGGAGCAGAAAGCCTCATCTTTCTCCCGCAGAACAACTGGTAGTTTCAAACTGCCTACTTTAAGGTTAGCAGCCCAATTTGTAACCACAACGCTATCAGAGCTCCTTAAGACTTCAGTAGTGGCTCTTTTACAGGTAGACCCTAAGAAGAATAGGAGCCCTGGCATGGTGCTGTAGGGTAAGCACTGGACTGGTATCTACAAGGTCAACAGTTCAAATCTAGTAACAGGTCTTGGAAACCCTATACAGGGTGGCTATGAGTTGGCACCAACTCCATGGCATCCAGCAACAACAAAGAAGCGTAGAGCAAGGCAAAACTATCTCCCAGTGTGATATGCAACATTGTGGTGGTGGTAGTGTGCCACGGAGTCGGTTCTGACCTGTATAAGAGCTTCCAAGGCTACAGATCTTTATAGGAGCAGACAGTCTCATATTTCTCCTGCAGAGAAAGTGCTGATCTTGCAATTAGCAAGCCCAGCTCTTCTTCACTGCACAATTGGGGCTACTGCTATGCAACATGTAACACACAAAGCCCTCCTCAAGCAAATATACAAATCTAGCATTGTGAATATGATACTTATCTGAAACACACACACATATATATCACGAGTGCATTCTTTAAAAAAAAAAGCAGCTACTAAAGCACAAATTCTATTAGTGTGTAGAAACCTTAAATGGTTTCTTAAGTGGTGGTGGTGGTGGTTACGAGGCATGGAGTCGGTTCCAACTCATATCGATCCTGTATAGGGTTTCCAAGGATGTAAATCTTTATGCGAGCAGAAAGCCTCATCTTTCCACTGCAGAATGTCTGCTATTTTCGAACTGCTGACCATGAGGTTAGCAGCCCAACTTGTAACCACTATGCTACCAGAGCTCCTTGGAAACTTTAAATAGTGGGTACTTTTACAAGCATCATTGTCACCATTTGCAGCATGGTAGGTTCAATAGTTAATATGCAATATTTATAAAGCATATGCAGCTCGAAACTACCAGTGGTTCCACGGGAGAAAGATGAGGCTTTCTGCTCCTATAAAGATGCACAGGGTCCCTATGAGTTAGAACTGCCTCCACAGCACACCACCACCACCAAAATATTCTGGGAAGCTGCCTTGCATAGAAAGGATCCCTGGTGATGCTGTGGATTAAGTGTTAGGCCGCTAATGGGAAAAGTCAGCAGTTCAAACCCATGAGCAGCTCTCTAGGCAAAAAATGAGGCTGTCTGGATTCCTAAAGATTGACAGTCTCAGAAACCCTACATAGGGTCACTACGAGTCAGAATCAACTCGATGTTGGTGGGTTTGTTTGAATTTTTCGGTGCTTGTTTAACTAGTGAGCATACAAAGTCTTTGCATTTGTGGAACTTAAAATGGTACTCAAAGTTTTAGATTTTGTTGTTTGACATTAAAGGAAAATTATCTACTTGAAAAAAAAATTACAGATACCCACAAAATATCATTTGAAGCATTGCATTCACAGACTTTCTAAATCCAGTTGCCATAAAGTTGATTCCAGCTCATGATGATCCCATGCATATCAGAACGGAACTGTGCTTCTTTTAAAAATATTATTTTATTTTTGTTGCTGTTTAGAGTAACACAACAGAATATACACATTCACTTTTTACATATGCTAGGGGGCTTCAAAAAGTCTGTGAAAAAAAATTCCATTATCTTTCAGTTTCATTTTTCCAAACTTTCTGAGGTTTCTAGTATAATTCTAGGTCATTGATTACATTCTTCAAGTTGTTTTTCAATTGCTTTTAATGGCTGTTTTTTTCAGTGAGAATTGGGCCTTTCTTCAGAAGCACCTCTGGGTAGATTTGAACCTCCAACCTTTTGGTTAGAATGTTAGAATGTTAAGTGCACTATTAAGGGACTTCTTGCAGACTTTAGAGAGTCAGTATTGCATAAGCTTATATTATCATCAATAACAGAAGAGGTGTCACCGGAAATATCTAATTAGACCTTCTGGAAAGAGTGGTACTACCAAAATCATCTCCTAGACCGATTCCTATTACCTTTTATGTTATTTTCTCACAACCTTGAAAAATAATTACAATTGCCCTCATTTGTAGAATGACTTAGTAGGAAATGGAGAAAGGACCGCCTAAGGGATTTTAGCAATGCAATATTGCACAGCATTTAGAAGCACAAACTCTGGACCCAGAGAGCCTGGCCTCCCATCTATAGTTCAGAGAGTCATTATATTTCCTTGTACCAGCTCCACAATGCTTCTTACCAACCAGCACATTACTATTTTCTTTTATACACACAGGATAATCCACTGTGGCAAGGTACCCATTATTCTCAAATATTCATGCTACAAAGTCCACAGGGACATAATATATTTATAGTGATACTAGTGGAAATGGGCTGAAGCACATGTGAACAAACAGTGGAATGGTAGGCCAAGAAAAAGAGCATCAACACACAAAAGGATGAAAAGATAGCAAAGCACCAGAAAGTTATGAGACATCCTATCAAATTCCCAGTGTCTTGGAGTTAAAGTATCTATCTTGAGAAACACAGTAGTTAAATTTGAGTTTAAAATTAAATGACTGAACTCAAAATATATTTGGACTCTGTCAAGGCCATGTTCATTTCAAGATGGCTGCTCAGCTGGGGTTGGGGGGAGACTGGGGAGGAAGACAGGGCAGTAATTGTTCCTCATAATGCCACATTATGCAAGGAAAACACTGTGAGCAATTTTCCTAATCAGGCCATCAAGTGGAAATAATTAAACAAAATAACACAGCAAGCACCTCAATTATAATTACAAAAAGCAATTCAGGTTGTACCTGTGTAAGAAGAAGTGTTGGCAATTTTT
Organism: Chrysochloris asiatica; assembly: GCF_000296735.1. Lineage (NCBI taxonomy): Eukaryota > Metazoa > Chordata > Mammalia > Afrosoricida > Chrysochloridae > Chrysochloris > Chrysochloris asiatica. The sequence goes on along the minus strand of NW_006408672.1, from coordinate 5,822,997 downwards.
AATTTACATAATTATTTATTATTCTCAATAAACTTGTATTGATCACTAGTAACACAATAGATGTCACAAAAAACACCTGATTAGGTCTTCTTCTGTGAATACCATCACCAAAACAATCTACAAGATCTATTCCTATCAACTCTCAGGTTAGTTCCCCACAACTTTGAAAAGTAGTTATCATGATCTTCATTTGCAAAATGGGATTAGTAGGAAATGGAGAAACAGTTTGACCAAAAGGATTCCTTGTCTCTCAAGACCTACATTTCCCCCCAACAAGGCTCTAGAAAGCTTTCCAAAAAAGAAACGGACCAGTGATAACCAAATGTCAAGAATTCAACATCTCTTCATCAGAGAATACTCCAGAGTCAATCTTTTCTAGTTCTTACATTTTGTGGGTGTCTAGGTAAGAGGTGGTATGGCCTAATAGGAGCCTTGCTTCATGGCTGCTAGCTGTAACACTGATTTCAAAGATGATCACAGGAGCCAGCAAGACCTTGTTCATATATTGCTGGGGTTAAAGTATACTCTAGTTGCTAAATGATTTGCAACGTCCTTCTAGAATTTTAAACTCTGTAATTTTTTTTTGTTGTTGTTTACTGGGATTTGACTTAATTGGGATTGTGCATTCAATAAAACAACACTTTGATATTTTTCTACTTAAGGCTGTGGTCAATTTGAATTATTCTTGCATAAGATGTGAGGACTGGGATAAGGTTCAATTTTGCCTATGGATGTCAATTGTTATAGTATTGTTTGTTGAAAAGGTTATCTTTCCTGCATTGAGTGATTTTGGTCCTTTCCTCAATTATCAGTGATACATATTTGTATGGGTTTATGTCTAGGCATTGCAAACTCTATTTTTAAATGCAGCACATTCCAGCATACCTTGGCACCAAATCAAGATGCTTCTACATTAATTATCCTGTTGTTGTTAAGTGCTGTCAAGCTGGTTCTGACTCATAGCAACCTCTGTATAGGATTTCCAAGGAGTGGCTGGTGGGTTTGAACAACCAATCTTACGGTTCAAACTGACTTTACATTCAAGTACTTATCCTATAGTGCCACACCAGGATGCCACATTAATTATTTTTGTTGTTAAGTACCGTCCAGCTGGTTCCCACCCATAGCAAGCCTGTATAGGGTTTCCAAGAGAACTGCTGGTGAGTCTGAACCACCAACCTTTCAGTTCAAACCGAACTTGTGGTCACAGTGCCACACCAGGATATACATTTATTCATCAAAAATAGTCTTATAATTTAGAAACTATGTAAAGATTAATTTGGGGAATATTCCACTCAAATAGTTACACAAATTACACTTTAATTTTATTTTCTAGTTTAAATGACTGGTTAGCGTTTTGGCGGACATTTCATAGAACTCTGGTTCTCAAACAAGGCTGAAGTGAATTCTGTCGGCCAGGCATTCAGCATTTCTGGTGCATGCTGGCATCTAGTGGTGTACGCATATACATATTAGATTAGAAAATCTGGTGCATCTTTTTAACAGTGAAGAAAGAAAGAGCTGAGCATCGAAACAAAAGTCAGGACTAGCTCCTTGAGATGGTAGCTGGAGTAGGTTGCTGCCAGCCACCCAGCTGCAGGCATTCTGTTCCTGACTCCTAGCACTTGACTGCTAACCCTAAAGTTTAGCACCCTGAAAGGAGTGACCCCAAAATGACTCTATATAATTTTTGTGTAGAGTTTCAGTAGAAATAAATTACTTAAAAAAATTCCTGTAGTTCGTTTTAACAACAAAAACATTTTTTTCATAAGGCCAGATTTTGGTACTTTGTTATTAAGTGTCTTTGAATCGGTTCTGACTCATCATTGTTGTTGTTAGAGGCCATCGAGTCAGTTCTGACTCATAGCGACCTTATTTATGCACAGCAGAATGAAACACAGCCTGATTCTGAGCCAACCTCACTACTGTTGCCATGCTTGAGTCCATTGATGCTACTACTTGGCCAATCCATCTCATTGGGGCTCTTCCTCTTTTTCTCTGACCCCTCCAACTTAACCAAACATGATATCCTTCTCCAGCGACTCTTCCCTTCTGACAATATGTCCAAAGTATGAGAGACAAAGTTTGGACATCTTGGTCTCCAAGGAGCACTCTGGCTGCACTTCTTCCAAAACAGATCTATAGGTTCTTTTGGCAGCCCATGGCACCAGGAGCAGATTTGCTGTTGTCAATAAGTGCTGTCGAGTTGATTCTGACTCATAGTGACCCTGTATAGGGTTTCCGAGGAACAGTTGATGAGTTTGAACTGTCGACCTTATGAACTGTGCTTATCCTATGGCACCACATGTATTAGTATACCTATAAGACTGAAACTCTATGCTAATTTACATCTTGATCCCTCTAAAGGAGCTCTGGTAGCATAGTGGTTATGAATCGGGCTGCTACCCTCAGGGTCAGCAGTTTGAAACTACCAGCTGTTTTGCGGGAGAAAGATGAGAATTTCTTGCTCCCGTAAAGATGTACAGACTTGGCAACCCTGTATAGGGTCACTATGGGTCAGAATCAACTCTACAGCACTTATCAACAACAACAAATCTGCTCCTGGTGTGGAGCTGTGGGCTAACGTGTCAGATTGCAAAGTCATTTAAAATGCAAGGTCGGTGGTTCAAGCTCACCATCTGCTCCTTGGAAACCCTATACAGGATAGCTATGGGTCAGAATTCACTTGACAACACTTAATAACAACAACAATCTGCTATAGTCAGACTTCTTGTTTGGCATTGTAGGATCAGCACTGGACTACAAACCACAAGGTCTGCAGTTCAAACCCACAGGTTGCTCTTCAGAAACCCTAAACAGGGTCGCTATGAGTCAGAACTGACTCAACAACACTTTACAACAACAACAACAATCTACTCCTGTTAGAGCTGTCATTATTTCCCAATTGAAATGAGGCTTTGAAGCACATCGCTTCATCTGCGCAAGCTACAAGTACACTGTTGTTTTCAATGCTGCTAGTGTTTTTATAGTCATTGATTTTGCCAAATTTTCTGATATTGTAGCTGGTAAATAGTATTTGTGAACCTATGTCAATAACTTTTTTGAGCATGAAGTAGTAATTAAAGGAAAAGGAGGAGAAAAATCCAGAAAGTTACATTGTTAGTGACTAACAATGTAACTAATAATGTTGTAATTTAAGGTAGAAAGATTTTATAAAACAATTCTGTTAGTAATATTAATATGATCTAAGAAATACTATAGCTAATCAATTGACAAAACTATACTTTTCACATTTATTCTATGATTAGAATTGATAATAAACAGTACTAAAGATTCTGTATGGTCTGGTAGAAGAGGCGGTCCAGTTCTGGACGGCACATACCTAGTGACACCCTGCCCATGCCCAGGCCTGTGTTGACTTGGAAGCCACCATCTGGCTCTCAGCTTTCTGTGCTGATTCCAGCACCTGATTGCAATAAAAATTTTGGTAGCAATTCCAGTACTAAAATCCTGGGACCACAAGTTCTTGCCTGGGTTTTTCCACGGACTGACCATGTAATCCCAGGAAATCAAACAATAAAGGGAAAGCTAATATATGAGGTCCTTTTCATGCCTAAGGCTCTGTGATCTCAGTTAATGAAATGAACACATTAAGATAGAGTTTGTGATGTTGTCCCAGGTAAATTGAGCTGAGATGGATTTCAAGCAATGCTGCAAGATAACCAATGGACTGCTAAACCCAAGGTATGTGTGTGAATCCACCAGCTATTCTGCAGGAGGAAGACAGGCTTTCTATTCTTGTCAAAATTTCAGCTTCAGAAACCCTATACAAGGTCACCATGAGTCAGAACTCACTTGCTGGCCCTGGGTTATGTGTTGTTTCTTTTTGTGGATTCCAGGATGGCAAAGGTCATGTCTTATGCTTATTTTTCTATCTTGGAGATCTGGAACAGTACCTGACAAACAACAGGTTCTCAAATACTTACTAAATTTTTAAATGATTGAATGAATCAATGAATGAGTGAATGGAGTCAATTAATGAGAATGAATGTATGAAGGAGTGTTGGAATCAGTAAATTCAACTTGTAGCAAGCAAACGTTATACCTTCTTATGTTGTTGTTGTTGTTCTGTGGAGTCAGTTCCGACTCACAGCGATCCTGTAGAGGGTTTCTGAGGCTATAAATCTTTACGGGAGCAGAAAGCCTCATCTTTCTCCTATGGAACGGCTGCTAGTTTCTAACTGCCAACCTTGAGGTTAGCAACCCAATTCATAACCACTACGCTACCAGAGCTCCTTATACCTTCTTATGAGTCTCACAAATCATGGGACAAAAAAATTCCACAAGTAAAACACAGTTCTTGGCCAACTTCAAGGTCATACCCATGTTCTCATCATTATTTAATTTTGGACAGATCATTGCTGGTAAGCTGGACTCATGAACAGGATTTATAAAGAGCATTAGAGGTGAAAACTGCCACATGGGCCCATTGAAAAGCTGTCATTTGACCTTTGAACGATGAAAATGGCATAAGGAATGGTGACATATTGAGATGGTAAATTTTGGCTCTCAAATATTAGGGCATTTTTTTAAAAATGAGCAGATATTTCATCTTTCTGGGGGCACTGAAGTGTAGGGTCTAAAGTCATGATCCTGGATATAAGAATTCATGGGTTTAACCCCAGTTCTTCCAAGCCTCTGGGAAGCTCCGTACACTCTGTTATTGTTGATGATAGTTGCCACTGAGTCGGGTCCAATTCATGGCGACCTAATGGATCAGCAGAGGGAAACCCTGCCTGGTCCTGTGCCATCTTTCTGGTCACTGGTATGTTTGAATTCACTGTTACAGCTGTTATGTGATTCTCCCTCACTAAAGTTTCTCTCATTTTTGCAAACCTTCTATTTGACCAACCATGTTGTCCCTTTCTAGCAACTGGCTCTTCATTCCATAGGTGCCAAAAACATTGTAGATGTCAACACCATAGATGCATATTTTTTTTAACATTTATTCCCTGGAAGATGGTAGTAGAATGGCATGTTCTAATTAGAATATTAGGATAAACTTTCCACAGATTAAAGTAAGGTGTCTTGAAGGAGAAATAGTTTTTACTATGAACACAAAAGTACCATATAGGCTAGCAGCAAGCCAGTTTACCGTGGAGTAGCTGTGTGCATTTATGTGGTTTTGTCTACATGCCACCCTTTAACCTCTCTGTGCCTCCATTTACTCATTTCTAAAATGGAGATATTCATAGTATACCCTGCATCATGGAGATGTTATAAGGATTAAATTAGGAAATAGACATTAAATGCTTGTGACAATTTCTGCAAATAGTAACTGCCTTAAAGTTAGTTATTATTATCTTTGCCCTCATATTACAACTAACTATGCCAAGTATCCTTGAATTGATCCCAACTCATGGCAACTCAATGTGTGTCTGAGTAGATCTGTGCTCTACAGGCTTTTCAACAGCTGATTTTTCACAAGTAGATCATCAGATCTTTCTTCCAAAGCACCTTTGGGTTGACTAGAACTTCAACCTTTTGATTAGCAGAACAGATTAACTGATGACACCACACAAGGACTCTTCACCCTCATATGTGTGTGTGTGCCATTAAGTCAGTTTCAACTCACAGAGACCCTGTACAGGGTTTCCTAGGAGCGGCCAGTGATCTTGAACCACCAATACTGCAATTAAAATTGACTTTGCAATCCAGTGCATTAACCACAATGCCACACCAGTACTGGTACAAAAAGGATCAGAATTTGGGAGATCATGTTTCAAAGGTCCCTGTGTGAAAATAGTATTCTAGCCCAGCCCAGACCTCAATCAAACTGCTAAGCTATCCATATAAGTGAATGAAAGACATGGAAGAAAGCTTGTTTTGGAAGAAGTACAGCCAGAGTACTCCTTGGAAGCCAAGATGGCTAAACTTCATCTCTCATACTTTGGGCATGTTGTCAGGAGGGAACAGTTGCTGGAGAAAGATGTCATGCTGGGTAAGATGGAGGGTCAGAGAAAAAGAGGAAGACCCCCAACGAGATGGATCGGCCAGGTGGCATCCTTGATGGCATCAAGTGTGGCAGCGGTAGTGAGGTTGGCCCAGGATCGGACATTGTTTCATTCTATTGTGCATGGGGTTGCTATGAGTCGGTTCTGACTCGATGGCACCTGAAAACAACAACAACATGACACATTTAAGTGAAAGATGTTTTATATGAAGGCAAAACTCTTATGCTTCATGCTTCAAGAACAAGAATTCAATGCTGAGGACTCAGTGTTGGGTGGGTACCTCAAGGAGACTGTGGGTGAGTTTTGAGTTCCCTATGGCTATGAGTCGGTTCCGACTCCATGGCACATAACAACAACAACAATATACATCTGAGCTACTGAGACATCCTAAAGTACTAAATTTCACCCTATACTCTGAATCAGGCAAGATAGATGTTCTCAACAATCAACTTTCTGTGTGGCTGAGTTCCTAGAGAAGGACTCTTATCTCCCCAAATCCTTCAAGATCTTCTCTGATGGGCTGGCAGTGGGAACAAAGAGGAGAGAGGCCCTGGAATTTGGCACCAGTAAGGGTACCATTGTCTTCAAACAGTATTGTAGGAGGGCCCTCTCACAGCCACCACCTTCCATATGGACACTTGCTCTCTATGACCATGTGGGTGCCCAGTGAACACTACCTCACTGCTAAACTCAAAGTTTAGCAAATCCAGGCAGGGTGAATGCTAATAAAATTGACATCTTATTTAAGAAAAACCCAAATTAAATATGGAGATAGCAATATTTGTGAGTTTAAGGCAACTTGGGTCACTCTCCTCCTTCCCCCATGCTTTTCCTGAGGGTCACATAGGGTGGGAAAATCTTCTGAAATAAAGACATCACAACACAAATTGATGGGAGATGCATCTGCCATCTTATTGATATTACTGTCCATAATGGGATTGATGGGCTTTGGATGACTGGCACATATGATGCCAAATGTTTGAACCTTTGCATTGTTCAACTCAACAACTATCCTCAAGGGAGATACATTGAAAATAAATGCCAAAGGCTCTGAAGTCCAAAGGCTCACCCTTGAGTCCTGGATGGGCTACAATGAACAACATACTCAACCCTACTGAGCCACAATGTCAGCAGGAACTAATGCATAAAGTTGCAAAAAGGATTAAATAAGTTTATATTTGTAAATTCTATGGTGATCCAGACATGAAGTATGTGCTATCTCTCTGCATTATTAATGTTATAATCAGTAATGTTATCAGACTGGACCACTTGGAGCCTTGAGGGGGCTCTTCTGACAGGTTTCAGACATGCTTGAAACTAGAATGGATGCAGGTCAAGGGGGTTCCTGATTAATGTCTAGGCTTCCTAACTAGAATATATTCTCCCTGATGAAATAAACCATATAGGATACTTCTTGGAGCTCCTAACCCTCCCCCACACCCAGTACACCTGTGTGTGTGTGAGAAAGAGAGAGCGAGAGAGACAATGAAAACATAGGACATAAAGAGCAGAAAAGAGAACATAATTCCTAGTCTTGTAAACAATTAGATGCTGAAATGCTGAGATGTAGAAATGAACCCTGCTGAGTAAGCTTGGTGGTGTTTGTTCTTTTCCTTTTAAAAGCAGGCACTAAAACTACCTTCTGCCTTTGTTACTTTTGTTCACATATCTGGGGGGTGGGGGGGTCATGTAGTGTTGTTAATGAGAATTCATGTTAGCAGCAGGAAGACAGTGTGGACCTTCCCAGCACTGGATAATTTATGCATTGCATTTAATCAACTTCTTATTCCAGCAAAACCCTATAACTTATTGTAACCCCAAATAAAAATTCTGAACAAGTTTTTAATTAAAATTTGCGTGACTATGGACATAAATCCACAAAAGATTCCTTATTTAGTCTATGGATTTATACCACAAGATTTATGGAAATCTTCTTTTGTTTGGGCAATATTTTGTATCTGGCAAAAGTGTAGTATCTCTTAATTAAACAGACGGTTCCTGTGTCCTCTGTATGGGTGATAAGGTGGGAAAAATCTGATAATAGGTTATGGGATTCTGCTCATGGTGGTCCCTGTTTCCATCTTGTTGGCTCAGCATGATTCCACTTGTAATGACTAAGTTACTTCACTATAAAAATGAAACCCAAACTCCTGAGCCCATGGACACTGACCTAGCCACAGAAGGCTGGAGCTGAGAATGAAGCATCCAGCTGATATGAAGTGAGAGGAGACACAAGAACACCCAAACCTGCAGATAGTACCTATTTGACCTAGCTTCAATGGCTTGATGATCAGAAATCGACTAGAGGAAGATAAACTTAACAAAGAGAACAATTGTAAATTACTACCTTTTGATGAGCTTGGCCCATACTCATGGATGCAGTAGCTCCAAATACCAACTGAGAGGGAAGAAGTCTTCACTTCAAATATCAAACCTATCCCCTCTGTACACAGGGCAACTTAGACATTGGCTACCTAAAATGAGGGGGTGATAATGGCACGAAGTGATTGGCTTACATGTTTTCAAGAGGGAATTTAGTTTAAGAGTGTGTGAGTGTGTGGGGGAAGGTAGAGTCCCTAATGAATAGTTTTCATCTTGTCTAGAGGGGTCTGGTGAAAGGAGATGGAGATAAGAAAGATTCTTATGATTCAATAGTGAGTAATTGTTATCATAACTAATTGTGACTGTCACAACTGTAAAGGTAGAAGTTTTGTAACATAAAGGAGGTAGTAGTTAATCTTACAGGCCAGGAACAGGTCCCTAGGACCATCAAGGGAGGAGAGCATGAGCAGAATGTGAGACACTATCCAGAGAAGCAGTGACACCAGAAATAGAGGCAGCGATGAGGACACAGAGCGATAGATCAGCTGACTCTAGACTCATGGGATGAACAAAGGTTGTGTGCTGTTGGCCAGAAGGCAGGCTTTCAGAATGTGCCCTTGGGTTGTTTCAATCAAAATAAATAATCATATTTTCCTGAGTGTTTTTATGTATATCAAAAAAGAAAAAAAAAAGCAAAGGGAATAGAAGCAAATACTTTTGAATGATGATGCATGGAGAGGACTGTAATCATTGCAATGAAACCAGCTATGATAGGACAAGTGCAAAACTGATGTTAACTATCACTCAGTTCACAATAAAAGCTTAAAAAACAAAACAAAAGAAACCAAGTTTATATCAAGGAAAACAATTGCATTAACTTTTATGTGCAAAAAGAGTGTAGAATTTTCTTTTTTTAAGTTAAATTATATTAGTATTCATTTGGTTCACCATTATTCCACTGTTGAAATAAATAAATAAATAAATAAATAAATAAATAAATAAATAAATAAATAAATAAATAAATAAATAAATAAATAAGCAACCTAATGCTGTAATACACAACACTCATCTGTCATGTTGTTGTCCTGTGGTGGCTTGTGTGTCGCTGTGATACTGGAAGCAATGCCACCACTATTTAAATTGCAACAGAGTATATCCACAGTGGACAGGTTTCAACTGAGCTTCCAGAGTAAGGCAGACTAGGAAGGAGGAGAAGTAAGACTACTTCTGAATGTTTAGCCACTGAAAACCTTCTGAATAGCGATGGAACGCTGGAACGTTGTCACATAGCACCAGAATGTTGAGTATTGAAACATGATGAATAGCACCAAAATACTGTCATGGGACCATAATCTAATATCAAAGTGTCAGCTGGCCTGCATTCCTTTCTGAAGGCTTTTGTGGAGAATTCATTTTCCATACTTTTTCAGCGTCAAGCGGCCACTTTAATTCTTATGGGCCCCTTACATCTTCAAAGTGAGACTTCATGTCTCTGACCATTCTTCTATCCATCTCACTCTGACTGTAGCTGGGTAGGGTTTTCTGCTTCTAACTGCTGATATGATTATATTTTCCCACTCAGCTAGTCCAGGATCCTCTCACCATCTCAAAGTCACTTAATTGCCCCTGCACCCATAACTTCCTTTTACCACATAAGGTAACACAGTCGCGGGTTGTTAAGATTAGAACCCAGGTATGTATGTATATATATATATATATATATATATATATATATATATACATACATACACACACACAAGATACATTTCTGGCAATGATTTGTTTAACAATTGTTGTTTAGTACTATCAAGTCATTTTTGACTCAAGTGACCTGTATAGGATTTCCTAAGAGTGTCTGGTGGGTTTAACGATATTGTTTAGTGCTACTGAGACAAGTCAGTTCCAACTCATAGTAAGCCTATTTTTTTCAGAAGCCTCTAGCGTAGTGGTTACGAATCGGGCTGCGAACCTTAAGGCCAGCAGTTCGAAACTACCAGCTGCTCCGCGGGAGAAAGATGAGGCGTTCTGCTCCCGTAAAGATTTACAGCCTCGGAAACCCTGTACAGGGTCGCTATGGGTCGGAACCGACTTGACGGCACTTAGCAACAACAACATAGGGTTTCTGAAGAGTGGCTGGTGTATGAATCTCCAGCCTTGCAGTTCAAATCCACCTTGTTGTATAGTGCTGATACTGCTGTTAAGTGCTGTTGAATCATTTCTGACTCACAGTGACCATGTATAGGGTTTCCAAGGAGCAGCTGGTGAGTTTGAACTCATCCCTAATGTGATGTCTGGACCTGCGATTATCTTGGCAGGGCCAGACCAAATGATTTCACAGGGCTTATATGACAACCTGGTGTGGCATTATGGGTTAATACGCTGGGTTGCAAAGTTGGTTTGAACCACAGGTTCAGCTGTTTAAGCTCATCAGCTGTTCCTCAGAAACCCTATTCAGGGTTACTAAGGGGTCAGAACCGACTCGTTGACACACTTAATAACACCATAGAGCCCTTGGGCTGGACATTCCCCACTCCTGCTATACAGGGTTTCTATGAGTTGAAATCTATTTAATAGCAACAACAAATATATGAGGGTCTTTCAGAAATGTCATGGAAATATGGAATTAAAAAATAATAGAATTTTTCCATGAACTTTTAGAAACCAACTCATATATGCCTGTGGAGTCCAGGTATGGTACTGTGGGATCATGCATTGGACTGAAAGGTCAGTTTGAACCCAAGGTCAGTGGTTCAAATGCTTGCAAACCCTATACAGAGTCAGAATGAGTCAGAACTAACTCAATGGCACTTATCAACAACAACATGCCTATGTCTGTATCTATATATTGTGTTCATTTATTATTAAGATTTTAATGTTGGTGGTGGTGTCAAGTGCCACCAAGTCAGTTACAATTCATAATGACCCTGTATAGGGTTTCTAAAGTCCTGGTGTGGCGCTGTGAGTTAATGCATCAGACTGCAAAGCTGTGTGAACTGCAAGGTTGGTGGTTCAAACTTACCAGCTGCGCCCCGGAAACCGTATACAGGGTCGCTATGGGTCGGAACTGACTTGCTGGCACTTTACAACAATAGGGTTTCAGAAAATGGCTGATGGGTTTGAACTGCCAAGTCTTGTGTAAATGTACGAAACTCCTATGGGTCAAAATGTTGTCCTGTTGGCTGGAGTGCTGCCAGGTGGTTGAACTGGGCTATTCCAGGTAAAGATGCCTAGATATGGTGTGTACATGTCTGCTCTTCCAAGGACATCTCTGTCAATTTGCCTGGACATGTTTCACACCACACACAGGAGTTGGGGTAAGAAGGCAGAAGATTCCTGAGATGTTAGTAAGTCATCTGTGGACATGCTACCTTGTCATCCAAAGACACTGCCAACTGGAATATGGGTCTCCTGCTGAATGGTGGAGGTGAAGTGGTTCAGACTCTAAAGGGTGATCCTGTCAGTGAAGGCCAACCTCCAGGGTTTGTAAAAGAAAGCAGATGGAGTTTTAATGAAAGGAAACCACTTGCTATTATAGTTCGGCTCCCCATGACGGTTTCTGCTTCCTGAGACATCCTTTCTTTTTGAAAGGAGCTCAAATCTTCATAAAAAAAAAAAAAAAAAAAAAATTCAGGAGTGCTACTTTAACACTATATGAAAGGCAACAGACTTGGGTGGCAAAGGAATTTCCACATCAAATGGATGAGATAATTGAGTGTTTCTCTCGGTTCTATATCCATATGGTGTATTCAGAATAATCGAGAGTGCATGTGCGCATGCGTATGGACCCTATCGTATTAAGTCGGCACCAGGTATATATATAGCTGTCAGGGTTAATTAAAATTGCTTCTATGATTAAATCAAACATCTGTGCTGTAAAGCATAATAATGACAGTAATTTAGGCACAACTGTTGAACTGAGAGCATGTGCTAGACTTCTTGCAAATATACAGAAAAACCAAATCAATGTGGTTGGAATTTTTATGGTAAGAACCAACTGAATGGCACTTAACAACACAAGGTGTGTGCATAGCAGACATGTTTGGCTATTATTAATACAAATGTAGTATTTACTAAAGAATGACTCTTTCACTGTGGGTACAGGTTATGGTAGTATGGGCCCTCAGTAGTATTACTGCTGAAAGTTACTCTTAGAGGCACAACCAAAAACTTCAAAAATAAAATGTGTTTGTTGCCTACTGTGGACATAATCCAGACGACTGAAATACAAGATAAAATCTTTATTCACTAAAAGAAGAAGTAAGGGCTATTGTGTCATCAAATCTATTCAGACCCTGAGTAACTTTAAGACAGAGTGGAATTGCCCCATAGAGTTTCCAGAGCTATAATCTTTACAGAAAAAGAATGCTGGATCTTTTTTTCTTCTAGAGCAGCTGGTAGGCTCTAACTGTGAACTTTTGGTTAGCAGCTGAGTACTTTACCCATTGTGTTATCTGGGGTCCTTTTAAAATGCATGCATGGTTATTATTACTGTTGTTAAGTGTCATGGAGTCCTTTCCAACTCATAGCAACCACATATAGGGCTTGGAAGGAACAGCTGGTGGGTTTGAACAGTCAACCTTGTGGTTAGCAGTCCAGTGCTTAACCTAAAGCATCACTCCAGGGCTCGAAAGTGTATGTGTTGTTGTTAAGCTCTGTCAAGTTGGTTCCTACTCATAGCAACCCTGTACAGGTTTTCCAAGAAGCGGTTGGTGAGTCTGAAATGCTGGCCTTGGGATTCAGACCAACGTTATGGTCCAATGCTTACCCTACAGTGCAGCATCAGGACAACTAAGGTAAATATTATGGCTGGTCATTGTGTGCCATTGAGACAGTTCTGATTCATAGCAACCCTGTATAGGGTTTCTGACACTGTAAATCTTTATAGGAGCAAAAAGAGTCCTCTTTCTCCCATGGAGCGACTAATAGACTCAAACCAGTGACCTTGTGGTTAGCAGCCCAGCTCATAATCCACTATGCTACCAGGGTTCCTGATGTGAATATTGTTGTTGTTAAGTGCTGTCAAGTCGGTTCAGCCTCATAGCCGCCTTGTATAGGGTTTTGAAGGAGCAGTTGGTAAGCTTGAACCACTAACCTTGCAGTTCAAACTGACCGTAACCCAAAGTACCACACCAGGACTCTAAAGTGTATATGTTGTTGTAATTAAGTGCCATTGAGAGTAAATTCCGACCCATAGCAACCCTGTATAGGGTTTCCAAGGAGCAGCTAGTGAGCTTGAACCACTGACCTTGCAGTTCTAACGGCTTTGCAGTCTGGCACATTAACCCACACACCACACCGGGACTCCAAAGTGTATATGCTGTTGTTAGGTGGCATCAAGTCACTACTGACTCATAGCAACCTTATGCACAGCATAATAAACACTGCCCAATCCTGGGCCACCCTCATAATTGTTTCCACATTTGAGCCCATTGATGCTGCCACTTTGTCAATCCATCTCACTGGGGTCTTCCTCTTTTACTCTGAGCTTACCAAACATGGTATCCTTCTCCAGCGACTGGTCCTTCCTGACATATGTCCAATATGTCCGAAGTATGTGAGATGAAAATACAGAGCACTAAGTATATATACAAATAGATGCTGCATAAAGTCCATCTGTGGTGCATACAAAGCCGTTGTCCCTATAATAGAGTTCAGAAATTCCAATGGGAGAAGAGGATTTAACACATGTACTTTACGTAGTACTATAGCTCCTATCTGTCTCTCACTAGCTCTCCTGGTCCATGTCCACCCTGGCTGGGTGACAGCAATAAAAACCAGTCATGGCATCAATCCCCAGCTGCCTCAGGCAGGAGAAGCTCTGCACAGTTGCTGCTCACATAGCCAGGGCACCCTGTGCGTCTTCACACTAGGGCCTGATGCAAGGCTCCTCCACGGTGGCAGCCACTCAGAGGCTCTGGCTATGGTGGGTATGGATGGAGGAACAGTAAAGGTGGCTGGAGGAGGTGGGCTAGGGTGGGGTGGGAGGAAAGCAGGCAAGGTAGGAGAAAGGGAAGGGAACCTGCATGCCTGGGGGCAGCCAGCTGAAAGACAAGTGTCCACATCATAGGAGGGTGTTGCTCTGGAAGATGACACAGGGCTGGTGGTAGCTGGTCCCTTAGAGGTCTATGGTGTGGGTCCAAGGCCTTTTCGGAGCACCTCTCTCCTATATATAATATGGTGCTTTCACAATGCCTAAATCACATAATGTCCTACTTTACAAAATATGTCCTGAATTTTATACAGGTTAAGCAATATATACCTGTATCTACCTGTCTGCCTGCCCATATGTCTATCCTGTGAGAATGTGTGTGTTGTGTGTAGATATAAATACACACACAGATATATATATAGTTAAGTGCCGTTGAGTCAGTTCCGACCCATAGCGACCCGACCCTGCACAGGGTTTCCGAGTCTGCACATCTTTACGGGAGCAGAATGTCTCATCTTTCTCCTGTGGAGCGGCTGGTAGTTTCGAACTGCTGACCTTGAGGTTCGCAGCCCAATTCATAAACACTACACTACCAGAGCTCTCTCTCTCTCTCTCTCTCTCTCTCTCTCTCTCTCTCTCT
>NW_006408672.1:5801380-5808031 GCF_000296735.1 Chrysochloris asiatica | reverse complement strand
TTCCAAGAAGTGGCCAGTGAATTTGAACCACTGACCTTGCATTTGCAGTTCAAACTGACCTTGCAGTCCAGAGCATATCCTATGGCAACACACCACAACTCTCTCTCTCTCTCTCTCTCTCTCTCTCTCTCTCTCTCTCTCTCTCTATATATATATATATATATATATATATATATATATATATATATATATATATATATATAGTCCTGGAGTGGAGTCCTGATGTGGTGCTTCAGGATAATGCATCACATGGTCAGCAGTTTAAGCCCACAAGCTGCTCCTCAGAAAGCCTATACAGGGTCACACTCTGGGTTAGAACCAACTTGATGGCTCTTAACAACAACAGAGTCCTGGTATGGTGCTGTATGATAAACACTTGACCACAAGGTCAGTTTGAAGCGCAAGATTCAAATATATAAAAGAATGAATGTATCCTGACGTGGCGCTATGGGTTGTTGTGTCAGACTGCAAAGCTGTTTGAACTGTGGTGTTGGTGGTTCAAGCTCACCAGCTGTTCCTCAGAAACCCTATACATGGTTGCTATGGGTTGGACTCGACTGTATGGTACTTCACAGCAACAACATCCTAGATAATACCATGGAGCGCAGTGACTCTCTCTGTAGGATATACACTGGACTGTGAACCACAAGGTCAGATGTTAAGGACCACCAACCATTCTGCACAAGAAAAATGAGGCTTTCTGCTCCAGCAAAGATTTACAGCCTTATAAACCCAATACAGGATCACTCTAAGTAGGAACTGATTCTACACCATTTAACAACAACAACAACATGAGGTGCAACCAACTTGTCAGCACTTAACAGTAACAACAGATGTTATTGTTGTTGGTTTTGTTAGGTGACAACGAGTTGGTACCAACTCATAGCGACCCTAGGCACAACAGAAAAAAGCACTTCCTGGTTCTGCACCAAACTCACAATCATTTCTACACTTGAGCCCATTGCTGTTGCCACTGTGCCAATCCATCTCATTGAGGGTATTCCTTTTTTTCCCCAATCCTCCACTTTACCAAACATGATGTCCTTCTCCAGGGACTGATCCCACCTTATGATATGTCCAAATTATGAGAGATGAAGTCTCGCCATCCTGGCTTCCAAGGAGCATTCTGGCTGTACTTCTCCCAACACAGATTGGTTTGCTCTTATAGAAATCCATGGCACTTTCCATATTCTCCTCCAATGCCATAACTCAATGCATCAATTCTTCTATGGTCTTTCTTTTTCACTGGCAAACTTGCACACTCATATGAGGTTACTGAAAATACCATGGCTTGGGTCAGGTTCACCTTAGTCCTCAACAACAGATAATACCTTATAAATGCATCAGTCTCACTTGATTAAATAAAATAAGAATTCAATATTCAGAACAGACTACTGAATGGTTACGACATTGTACAAACTGGTTTGGGAGAGGCTTACCTATAAAACTAAAAGAACAAAAAACGCAACCCATTGCCATCGAGTCAATTTGGGCTCATAGCAATCCTCTAAGACAGAAGAGAACTTCCCTAGAGGGTTTCAAAGCCTGTCATTTTTATGGAATCAGATTGTCACACCATCCTCCTGTGGAGCTAACAGTGGGTTTGATCCATACACCTTTTGGTTAGCAGCTGAATACTTTAACCACTGTACCACCAGGGCTCCTTTATATGTATGTAAGTAAGTTACTGAGAGAATCTAAGACTTTACATGAACTATCACAGGTGCTTCTTGTTTTACCTTGTAAATTTTTTTGTATTTAAAAATGAGTTCCAAGACACATTCTATTAACCTGTTGTTGTAGGTGGTGGTATGCTGTTGAATCAGTTCCAACTCACAATGACCCTTACGAGGTTTCTGAAACTATAAATCTTCATGGGAGTTAAAAAAAAAAACAACACTCATCTTTCTCCCATGGAGTGGCTGGTGAATTTGAACTGCTGACCAACATCATATAACCCACTATGCCAACAGGGCTCCCCAACCTGTTAGTATTATAGATATTGTAAAATCTATTAGGTGACTGATGATACAGAAAAAAAAAAAAAAAAATTACATAAAGCATGCTCTCTGACAGTCACACTTGAGTAAGCAATGCAATTCTATTAAGTAATGGGGTATCAAAATGTGTGAGATTTCCCTACCAGCAAAAAAAAAAAACTGGAAATGTCAGGATTTTTTTTTTTTTTTTGCATGCAGGATACAAGTAATTTTCTATCAAGGCTAGTACTTAGGAATGCAGCTGCAAAGAAGGTCTGGTCCAGGATTTGTGCCAAATGTTATATTCTCTACAGAGAAATGGGAACAAGCTGCAAAATTCTGGCTGGGGCTGAAATTAGTAGTTTATGTCTCAGTTGTTCATTTAGATGTAATTAGATAATCGCATATTCAATTCAAAATCGCATTTCAAATGAGTTCTGATATTTTCAGCTTTTCCTCCTCTGCTGCTAGAATGAAACACGGCTGACTCTCTGGTTTTGGAGTTTAAAGGATTGTGGGGTGTGTGTGTGAAAGAAAGAAGGAGAGGTTTTGCGTTTGGCACACACACACAGAGTCACAGTGAGGGTGTTTCAAAAAGTTCATGGAAAGATGATATGAAAAGATATGGAATTATTCCACAAACTTTTTGAAGTCTCTTTTCATGTGTGTATATGTATGTATATACAAACACATCTATAAGTTATATCACACACGCGCATGTTGACAATGACAGAAAATAAAGCTTAACGTGCACACTTCCCAACTGTCTTCTGAGCTCCCAGGATTGATATGTGATACATATACTCCCATTTGTCTTTCAGCATGGCCTTGTTCTTGAGATAAGAATGAGGAGAGTAATTAAAAAAAAAAAAAAAAAAAAAAAAAAGCAACGTGCAGTTCTATCATATTACCTTAGCGTGACATAAAAGTTCATGCCATTTGACATTCAAAAAGGTCATGCTGACAAAATGACAACTGCAATTCTGGTGGAGTTTGTACCATAACTGCCAAATGATAAACATCTTCAATACACAAAAAGTCTGTGACAATAAAATGCATGTTTTCCTTTGCATGTGCACGAATACTTAAAAGAGAAGTTCAACTGCCCCTAATGCTTTGCCAGCCATCTTTAAATGCCCCATCTCTAGAACCAGATCTTTAGAATGCAAACTTAGGCATCCACTGCAGTGTTGGTTAGTAAGAATGCCAACAAATTCTGGTGTTGGTGATGACGACATAAACCAAAGGGCAGCCTCCAAAGCATCACAATACTTTCCCTTCAGAATGGATAGCCTTCATTTCAGAAACATGTGTCCAGTAGTGGGAAAATGATGCAAGCACTGAGGTTGTGGGCAGAGTAGGGAGTTCTTGTTGTCCAATAACATTTTTGTAACTGAAAAGACTAGGGGATGAACTGATCACTCACGAAGAAGACTGTAAAAGATGCGAAGGTCTTGGTCTTTGGATTAGGAGAGACAGCACTGTGTACAAGCACAGTAAAGGTGGAGAGAGACAGGTCCTTATTGGATGAGAGCCATTCCACTCTCCACCAAGACCCAACATGGAGTCAAGGTCTGTCATGTGTCCAAATGCCTGCCCAGTGGGAGTCAAGAAGACTACACGATAATGAACAGAATCATATTCTGATGCAGAAAGACACATGGGCCAATTAGATAGTCTGTCACCATGGCAAAGTCTGCTTATGATAAATAAGGGCAATTTTCTGTTTGATCTAGTATTTTTCAAATTCTAAAGCTCTCTTCATGTTTAGAGGAATGTATCTCTTCTTGTTTCCAAATTTTCTTCCAAGGTATGGAAGGTGGTATGATGAAATGATGAGGGGACTTAGAAACACAGCTGTGTGATTTTGGTCATGCCATGAGACTTACCTACATTTCTTTTGTTCATCTCTAAAATGAGGATAGCAATATCCAGCTTAAAGGACTACCAGATACATGAAATGACACTAGGTAGGTCAAAGCTTTCTCCCAAGATGTAACTGAAGCACTCAATTTTTAATTACTACATTTTCTCACCTTTAACTAGGTATGAACAAATTAGTAAAGTCAATTTAACTACTTTAAATATATTATATGGGATAGAGGACTCCTGGTATGGTGCTGTAGGATCAGCACTGGACTGCCAACCAAAAGGTCAGCAGTTAAAATCCAGCAGCTGCTCCTCAGAAACCCTACGCAGGGTCGCTATGAGTTGGAAACAGCAAACAATAACAAAATATGTTGTAGTTATTGTTGTTAAATGCTGTAGAGTTGGTTTGGACCCATAGAGACCCTGTATAGAGTTTCCAAAGAGCGGTTGGTGAGCTTGAACTGCCTACCTTGCAGTTCAAACCAACCTTGCAGTCCAGCACATTAACCCACAGCACCATTACCAGGACTCCATTGTATAACAAAATATAGGATAGAAAAAAATTCTCCTAGAAAGAAAAAGTAAATATGGCAATGGAAATACTTCTCACATTGATTAGGGTTTTTAAACAGAAGGGGATCATATAAAATATCATTGATCTTTTTTTTGGGGGGGGAGATATTTACAAAATCTCAGATAACTTTACAAAAACATAGAAAATCAAATGGGAATGTGGGAAGTGAATTCAAAAGGATATTTCCATGCTATGAGGTGTTTCACAGATTGATGGTCATTCTTCAACATTGCATAGCATTCCATTCAGATGCCAAAGTTTGTAAACTATTCTTTTGTTGATTGGTATTTAGGTAGACTCATCTTTTTGCTATTGTGAATAGTGCTGCTATGAATATGGTTGTGCCTAGACCTATTGGGGTCTGGCTCTTATTTCTTGAGAATATAAGTAGAGAGCAGAGAGACTGCTGGGTTATACGGTATTTCTATTTCCAACACCTTCTAACATGGATTAACCTGGAGGATATTATGCTGAGTAGAATGAGTCAATCACAAAAGATCAGATATTGTATGAGACCACTGTTGTAAAGAGACAAGGAACGGTTTTCATGCTAAAAGAAACAGTCTATGATGGTTACCAGAGGATGAAAGAGAAGGGAGACTTATTTACTGACTGGAGGGTAGACTGGGGAAGGCAATTTAAAAAATAATAAGAAAAAGAAATAAAAATAAAGAATATTTAAAGCATCTTTGGAAGAGTTAACAAAGCACCCTTCTCAAAGAAGGCATCTTAGTTTTCTAAAAATATCAAAAGTGATGCCTTTAACATACATATATGGATCGTCTCTCAGTTTTCCACCCATTGTTGTTGATTCCTACTCATGGCAACCCTGCAGGACAAAATAGAACTGCTCCATAAGCTTTCTGAGACTGTATAGGCGCAGGCAGCTTCATCTTTCTCCCATGCAGCAGCTGGTGGTGTAAATTACCAACCTAGCAGTTACACAACAGTACTTACCCTGCAACACCACCAGGACTCCCTAGAGTTTAGAAAGCTGTATTCTAAGGGAAGGCTTTCTCTCTGTGCTGGCTATGGAAGAAGGCCTTTGTAACTTTTCAACATCTGTTGGCTTAACATCTCTTGGAGATCTTCATGAATCTTAGCATCAATTTTTCTCAGGGTCTAGATGGTTCCCATCTTTGGAACCTAGGCCCAAATGATTTGTTCTGTGCCCAACTCTTCTTTCTTGTTGGTGCTAAATTCTCTCAATCTCTGCTTGTTTCTTTAATCTCTTTTATATCTCAAAAGAGAGTGTCTTTTGATAATTGGAGAGTCTAATTTATATTTGGTAATAAGTTATACTACCGATTGTTTATTTAGTCTCAAAATAAACAATTGGTAGTATAACTTAATCAGTAGTTATATAACTTGATTAAGTATAACTTGATCAGTAGATTGAATCCTGTCTCACCACCATCACAGAGATTAAGATTTGCAACTCATAGGATTATTACATCAGATCACGACATGGAAGATAATGACATCCTACTAAGAATCATGACCTTGACAAGTTGTCACATAGTTCTGAGAGACACAAATGAATCCATAACAAAACAGAGGAAAAAACTAATCATGGCATACATAGTTAAAACCTTTGACAACGTGGAGATAGACTGGTGGTAGGAACTTCCCCAGAACTTGTCAGGCACCATGGAAGATCAGGAGAAGTAAAGTTAGACAAAAACAAACTCCTTTTCTACAAGAAACAGATGAAGACAAGAAGTTCACAACCATGAGCATCCCAGTAGCTTCTAACCTTTGGCTGGCGGGAGAGAAGTAAAAGTAAAAGAATGCACTTGTAAGTACTAGATCAGAAAGTGCTTCACTACAAATCAGAGAAAAACCTGTTAGCCTGGTTATGGATTCACCCTTGAACAAAATTCTATAAGTACTTGATTCAGGATACCCTCCACTTATTGAAATGTGAGAAATTACAAAACATCCCAGTATAGAATTATATAAAGACAGTCACTTTGAGTCAGAACCAACTGATGGCACTTAACAACAACAAAGTGTGACATGGGGAAGAAAGCACTGACAAAAACAAAAGGAGCATAAACACAAACTGCAAAGGGTAACTGTTAAGGGATGAACCATATGAACGAAAAATATGGCCATGAATAGCAAGAATTAAATAACAGGGATAAAAGTCTAAGTGGAGGCATGAAGGTAATGGACTATACATATATAACTTAATTAATATTAATATTATATACATATATATATATA
>NW_006408672.1:5797790-5800598 GCF_000296735.1 Chrysochloris asiatica | reverse complement strand
AATACAGACCTTGCAGTTCAAACCAACTTTGTGGTCCAATGCTTATCCTACAGCTATGACAAGAAATATGCATATACTGCACACAAAACACATACACACAAGACAAAAGGACAATAAAAAGAGAAAATAACATAACATTTTATATAACACAATGTACGATAAGCACTGGAATATGAAGCACAAGCCCATATTCCAGCTGTTCCCTGGAGAAATATGAAGCTTTCTGCTTCTACAAAGACTTACATCCCCAGAAGCCCTTTGCTGGGTCACCATGAGTGGGAACCAACTCAACAACATTTGACAACAACAACAACTATCATATTAGATAATAAATTTACTTATGCCCCACTTTGGTGAGTTTTATAGTGATTAAAAAATGTGGAATATTAAGAGTCCCGAAAGGCTTATCAGACAAAAACAAAGAAAAAGCAATGGTCATACCCTTAAATGGAAGTCTGGTGTGGTGGTTTAGGATAAGCACTGGACTGCTAATCACAAGGTTGGTAGAAACTTTTTACAAGATCCCTAAGAGTCAGAACTGATTCTGCACATTTAAAAACAACAAAAACTCTTAAATATCAGACAAAGTTAAAATTAGGGTAGAGACCATTCCTGAGAGAAGGATGCTTTAATAATGACAAACGGAAGATGCAAACACACTACTTTGGAGTCAATTCCTACTCATCGTGGCCTTGTATAGAGCTTTCAAAGCTATAAATCTTTTAAGGGAACAGATTGCTTGTTCTTTCTCCTGAGGGGTAGATAGTGGGTCTGAACAGCCAACTTTGAGACTAGCAGTCCAGTGCTTATCCTACAGAGCCATTAGGGCTCCATGAGGAAGACATAAGTGGTCTTAGTACTTGCACATAAGGAAAATATCACATCAAGATCCATAAAGAAAAACACAGGAAATATAAGAAAAACAGAAATATATCCACAGTGCAAGATTTCACTGAAGTCTCTCAGTTCCTGACTGATAAACTATACATAAAAAGTAAGAATAATGGCATTTCAATGAAGACATCATTTCTATTTGTAATTTGCCTAATTCTGTAACCAGAAAAGAATGAATCCATTTTCCTTTGTAGGACCCAAGAAAAAAACCCCACTCATCTTGAAGGCATATAAGGAAACAGTTATTGTTAAGTGTTGTTGACTTGGTTCCATCTCATAGGGACCCTATATAGGGTTTCCAAGGAGAAGCTGGTGAGTTGGAACCACCAACCTTGAGGTTCAAACTGACCTTGTGGCCCAGTTAATGTGGAGCATCACACAAGGACTTCATTTAAATGTGGAACTAGAAGTGGTATAGAAAAAAAGTCTCGGAACTCAATGTATCCAAACTACAGATTAATAGCACAATTTTCCACCTACAATTTACTCACGTCACAAAGGAATTCAAAGCTGAAATTATAGGTTATCTCTACAACAAAGGTAATGAGTGCTGTTCACACCAGAGCTTAAACAATATAACCAAAAAGACAGCAGTATTCAGAAGAAATTGCATAGACTCACAATGTATGAATAGCAAGAAATAATGAAAATAAACAAATTAGGCATTCAAACTAATCACATTTTAAAGAGCAATAAAATATACAGAAGTAAAAGAAAAGAAAACTTAATAAAAATGATCACTGCATTCTAAAACAGAGTAATATTCGACTTATTAAGGAGATTGAAACTTTTTTAAAACAAATAATAAAACAGATTAATCATTGGCTAAACTAAACAAGAACAAAAACACACAAAGTTAGAAATGAGTATAGGGAATTGATCATGGCGTTGAAATTAAATACTATAACATATGAGTATGACTTGATAAGAAAGTGAAATTTAAAAGTATAAAATGGAAAATAATTATTGTTAATTTTGCATCATAAAACCAGCACTGAAAAATCCACAAGTGTTCACTGCAAACTACTACAAATGACAAAAGATAATTCAGTGAAGTAATTGAGTGGGAAAAAAAGTAAACTATAGTTTGCCACCTATATACAAACAAATATCCTTTTTGAACAAAAAGAATAAGCATAAGAAATGTGTAAGGACAAGACCAAAAAAAATATGTTTAAATGTCAGAGAGATTCAAGGGGATATTTGAAAAAATGGAAAGCTGTTGTCTGCCACTTAATCCATTTTGTCTCAGTGACTCTGGGATAAAGCAGAAGTGCCCCATTGTTACCTCTGTTGGAATTGCTATGGAAACAGGCCTGCACTTCTTTCCCTTGTGGTGTGGCTGGTAGGTTTCAACAGCCAAACTTTGAACAGCTGAGTTCTTTAACACTGCACTACCAGGTCTCCTTCAGTAAAATGGTAGACACTTAAGATAGGCGAACTTAATACCCTAAGGAAGATAAGTCTTCTTAAATTAATCTACACATTTCAAACAGCACTAGTAAAATTCATATTTTTACCAACCAAATAACCTGATTTGAGTGTAAGTATACAAATATACTGCTGCTGTGTACCGTGGAATCTATTCTAACTCTCAGTGACCCTGAATAAGATTTCCAAGGCTGCAAATCTTTATCAGTCATGAGGTACAACGCTGTCTGTGATAGGATAATATCCATGCACCTACAGGGAAGAACAGTTATTACCACTATTATTCAAATTTATGCACCAACCACTAAAGTCAGTGAAGCTGAAATAGAAGAATTCTACCAACTTCTTCAATATGAAATTGATCAAACATATTGAACATATTGAACATTACTAGTGATTGGTATGCAAAGGATGGGAACAAAGAGAAAGGATCAGTGGCTGAAAATATGGCCTTGGTGATAGAAATGATGCTGGAGAACATAT
>NW_006408672.1:5793479-5794680 GCF_000296735.1 Chrysochloris asiatica | reverse complement strand
TTTTATAAACTTCCAATTTCCAAATGAATCACTAAGGAACTGACCAACATTTTTCAAAAGAAAGATGGTGAAGCACATTAACTGATGGGTAATAGAAAAGGAATTTTGACTGCTGAGGAATGGATGAAATTATGCTTCATCTCATTTATAATAAGAGAGTTGCAACTCAAAAGTCTAGTATAAAATATATTATTTTCACCTATCAAAGTGGATGAGACAAAAGCGTGTGGTGATATGAGTTCATCAAGAATCTAGGAACATTTTCATGCAGTCCTGGTGGGAGTCCAAAATGATAAAAGAGAAAAGAGAAACAAATTGATGATATTTAACAAGTTGTAAAATACATGACTTTCAACTCAGAAAGTTCATATCTATTGATTGATTTATCTACCTATCTACCTACCTACCTACCTACCTACCTACCTACCAATCTAAAAGACAGACAGGTCTATGTTAATATAAACATTTCAATTTATATTAACTAAATGTTCCATCAATAAAGGGCTGGTAAAGTAAAATGAAGCACATTTATAAGAGAGAAGCTAAGCAACTGTTTAACTAATGAGTGAGGAAGCTATAAGAGAATTGACACAAATGAAAGCAGTGTGAGTAATATTCTACCATTTGTGCAAATAAATGACATATATGCATACACTTTTCATGCAGAAGACCTTGGTTAGATTTCAAGTCGGTACATACCATCTGTTAGGGGAGGATTATGCTGCATGTTACTGAACCAGTTTCAGTGGAGCTTCTAGAGTAAGACAGACTAAGAAGAAAGTCCTGGTAATCTACTTTGGAAAATCTGACATTGAAAACCCCATGGATCATAACGGTCTGATACTCAACCAATCATTATAATGGTTTGTGACGAGACAGCATCTTGTTCCACTGTGCATGGGGTCACCAGGAATGAGAGGCCAACTTGGCTGCAGCTAACAATAACAGCATGAAAAGCTACCTAAATGATGAGCTTCCATGATTAATGGAGTTGCTAAATTGGTTCAGATTAATAAAGATCAATACCAGAAATGGGGTAAAATTACAAATAATGTGAAACATTCACTCTTACCTTCTAGGGAATACAAAGTATGCTCGCTTTAAAAGTCATTACAGCTAGCTCCACAGGATTTTTAAGTCAGGAACAATGATCCCTTTCTTTGCCAACTTGTTTGATTATAAACATGTTTGGCAAAAAAAA
>NW_006408672.1:5790311-5792319 GCF_000296735.1 Chrysochloris asiatica | reverse complement strand
AGCTGTTCCGCAGAGAAAGATGAGGCGTTCTGCTCCCATAAAGATTTATAGACTCAGAAACCCTGTGCAGGGTCACTATTAGTTGGAACTGACTCCACGGGACTTAACAACATATTATATATATATATATTCAGCAAAAGTATCAAATCCCAGGGTTTATTTGTTTTTTAAAGCATGTAATCAGAAGAGAAGCATATCCTTGCTATTTTGGGTGACAGAATAAGGCGTGTGAAAATGTCACACACACACACACATATCTAAAACCCACAAAACAGTGAAATATGCAGAAGTCAAGAGAAGGGCAATATAAACAGAGGTGTTGTTTGAAAGGAAATGCCAGCACCACAGACCTAGACATATTCTGTCTATGGGTCTGAGCCCTGGTTTTCCTACACAGCATAGCTATGAGTCAGAACAACTTGATGGCTCACAACAATAACATCTATGGTCTGAATTCACTGCCCATGGACAAGTGGAGAGGAACCTGAGTCCATTAGCAATTAGAACATTGCTCCTTTCAGAAGTATGGCAATAAACAAACAGCCTAGATAAATCCACACTTCCTGAAACCTGAGGCAGAGAGGGCTTCCATCCCTGCCTAGACCCAGACTCTTCACACTGAGATCACTTCCCATTCCCCTGAACCTCCCCCCCCCCCGCAAAAAAAGACAAGAAAAGAAAAATGAAAGAATCAAAACACACAGTTATATATCGATACCGACTCATGCTGACTCCGTGTGTGACTGGGTAGCACTGATTTCCAAACTGGTGCATTCAATTACTAGCCAGAAAGCTGGTAGTTTGAACCCTCCCTGAGGAAAACAAGATGGATGGTCAACTTCTGAAATATCACAGCCTTAGTAACTTGAACATTTGGAAGTTTGAATCTATCCTGAGACCCCTAGGGAGAAAGCCTGGTAGTCCACCTCCAATAATTCCGTCACTGAAAACTCAGTGGAGCCAAGTTCTCCTCTGACACACACACAGTTGCCATGAGTCATAACTGATTCTGACAACCAACAGCCACAATTTTTATAAAAGCAGATCAGCAGGCCTGTCTATATAGAGAGTCATTAGGTTGGTTCGAATCACCAACTTTTCTGTTAGATGAGGGAGGTTCAAAAAGTTCATACAAAAATGGAGTGAAAAGATCATTGAATTTTTTGAAGCTCCCTTACACAAATCACTTGCTCCACCATGGAACTTTCAAAGAGACAGACTAACAAACTTTCTCCAACTCCCACAGTTGTGGGATGACATCAAGAACATTATACAGAAAGAAAGCAAAGGGACACTAGAAAGGCAGGGAAGAAAGAGGAGATCACAATGGATGTCAGAAGAGACTCTGCAACTTCCTCTCCAGTGTAGAGATATGGCTATTGTCTACTGACCCAAGTAGTGCCAAGAGTATAAGATGGATATGGACTGTGTAGTCCAGTCCCCTAATGCCACCACATACTCCCTGTGAAAGTCCTGTATCAGCATATAGTGCATTTCCCTCCATGTTGAATATGACAAGTAAATCACTGCCCTCTGCTGAAATACTCTGAGTGATGCGGAACTAATTTCCTCATTTTTGAAACGATGGCTTGCATTCATAAGTTCTTCACTATATGAAACTAAAACTGCTTTTCTTCAACTTTGATTTCTGCCTCCACTGGCTGGGTGAAGTTGGTATTCCAGATACTTGAGGGAACATACCTCCTCCTTTCCGCAATCTATACACAGCCGCTTCCTTCAGTGCGCAGGGCAAGCAGTTTCCACAGGGTCATCTCAAATAATATTTGCATTGCTGAAAGGAGACAGTGAGGTCCTAGGATAGTAAGACTTCGCTCTGGCCTAACCTACAGCTTGGATTTCCATGGTTTCCAGGGTTCTCATAAGAACTTGGTTGAGCTTGGCTGATCGTCACCTCCAAAAGCCATCATTTTATTTTCCTAATGAAACTAGATTGAAACCTTGTCATTGGGTTAACTCTGTTCATCTCTTCTTCTTCTTCTTCTTTTTT
>NW_006408672.1:5760700-5789911 GCF_000296735.1 Chrysochloris asiatica | reverse complement strand
GAACTGACTCCACGGCACATAGCCATCACCAAACAATCCGGTTTAGAGGATTTATAAGGACAGCAATAAAATTTAAATATAAGTACCTGCTGACACAATGATAAAGTAGACATTAAAAAAAAAAAAAAGATTCATCTTTGTTAAAGGAAGCCCTGGTGGCACTGTGGTTTAAATGCTCATCTATCTGTTAACTGAATGGTAGGGCTTACCAACCTGCCAGCCACTCCATGGGGCAAAGACATGGCAGTCTGTGTCTGTAAAGAGAGCCTTGGAAATGCTATGGGGTAGTTCTCCTCTGTTTTAAAAGGCAGCATCACTCAAAAGTGATGGGTTTGGATATAATTTGGTCTTTGTTTAAGTAGGTACACTATCTTCTTACATATATACAGAGAGAAAGACAAAAAGAGTGAGAGAGAAACTTAGCTTATAAAATAATTAAATAATTAATCTTGATCATACCCCTATCTAAATTTTTTATGATTTTTATCTGTAGAAATTATCCTCTGTTTTACTTGAGACTGAATGTGTCGTTTTCATAAAATATATATCTTTTTGAAAGAACGTATCTAGATATATAAATCTTGTCTGTAAAATACTCTGGAAAGGAGATCTCTATTAATGTTGAGGTGGGTATGAGAAGAATCAATGTTCTTTTACACATTTGATAAATGTTGGATTTTATATATTTTGTAAGTAGTTTCGAAAGCAATAATCTGTTTTTGAATGGGCATGCATTTTAAATAACCAATAATTCATCTAAGAATGAAAGAACACGTGTTGAAAATGTTACCGGCAATGTTTATCATAGTACAAATGAGTGGTGGGTAGTGGTGTGACAGGAAGTTGATTCTGTCTCATAGCGACCCTGTATAGGGTTTCTGAGGCTGTAAATCTACTGGGCAGAAAACCTCATCTTTCTCCCACGGAACGGCTGGTAGTTCGAACTGCTGACCTTGACATTAGCAGCCCAACTTGTAACCACTATGCTACCACAGCTCCATAAAATGGGAGATAAACACAAACTTCATTTCAGGGCTACTGTGGCACTGTGAGTTAATGCGCCAGACTGCAAAGCTGTTTGAATTGCAAGGTCGGCGGTTCAAGCTCACCAGCTGCTCCTCAGAAACCCTATACAGGGTCACTATGGGTTGGAACCAACTCGACAGCACTTAACAACAACAACAATGACATATCTGCAAACTCAAACTCTGTTCTCTGAAGTCAGGAAGCAGAAGAAAAACCAGTAGCTGTAGGGAAGGGGATGGAGAGCGAGCTAAAGAGAATACCTTTGGCTCTCAGAACTCAGGAAGTGGAGAGACCAAGTATTCCATTATGTTAGTATGAGGCAGGAGCCAAACAAGAGAGGACTGCTTGAAAACCCCCAGATTTTCAGGCCTCATCCTGCTCATTCATGTGACTATCTCTTCTTTACCATTTTAGGAATCTAAAAGCGTATTCTCTGACTAAACAGAATGGAGCTTTGGGGTAATTAAATGTAAGTGTTGCTGTGGTTAAGTGCCATCAAGTTGGTTCCGACTCATAGCGACCCTATCTAGGATTTTTGAGGAGCCACTGGTGAGCTTCAATAGCAAACCTTGTGGTTCAAACTGATCTTGTGGTTCAGTGCTTATCTTAAGTGCCACACCAGGAATCCAAATATAAGTTTTGTTGTTGTTGTTGTTAAGTACCCTCGAGTCTATCCTTACTCATAGCAACCCTGACTTATAGTGATTCTGACTCATAGTACAAGGTTCCCGAGGAACAGCTGGTAGGTTTGAACCGCCGACCTTGTGGCTCTCAGTCCAGTGCCGATCCTTACAGCGCCATTAAAAAAAAAAAAAAAAAAAAAAAAGTTAATATAAAGATTAGGGAGGAAAAGTTCATAACATTTTCTGGAAAATCAAGCATAGCATAATTTGGAGCATAATGTAAAATGGTTGTTAAAAATTGTGAGTTCAATCCAGAAGGTCTAGCAATGGAATAATGAAAGTATCAGCACACAAGAAGGGAAGGATATTATTCAAAAGATACCTTATGACCAGCAAACAGAGTAAAAAAGAGGACCCAGGATCAGGGGTGGAGAACCAACCTTATTCTGTCAAATTGTCATTGCTTTTGTGAAGTGCCATCGAGTCAGTTCCGACTCATAGAGACCCTGTGTAGGGTTTCCAAAGAGCAGCTGGTGAGTTTGAACCATCGGCCTTGCAGTCCAGCAAATTAAGTCACTGTGCCATACCAGTACACCATATGGATATTTATAACATCACGTGAGGACCATACAAAATTATCAACTTAAAAAATGTTGTTGTTAATTGCCATTGAGTTGGCTATGACTTATAGTGACCCAGTATAAGGTTTCCGAGGAGCAGCTGGTGGATTTGAACTACCGACCTCGCAGTTCAAACGACCTTGCAAGTCCAGTGAGTCATCCAGCAGCCATTTGGTCAAACGTTTAATTAATTCACCCCTAATGCTATGGCCAAAGGAGCTCTGGTAGCATAGTGTTTATGAAATAGGCTGCTAACCTCAAGGTCGGAAGCTCGAAACTACCAGCAGTTCTGCAGGAAAAAGATGAGGTGTTCTGCTTCTGTAAAGATTTGAAGCCTTGGAAACCCTGTACAGGGTCATTATGAGTCAGAACAGACTCCACGGTACTGGTACTTAACAACAACAACAATGTGATGGCCATCTCCTCAGAATCCCTAGGGTCACTATGAGTAGGAACCAACTCAATGGCATTTAACAACAAAAATCACAATAATAATGTGATGGTTGCAACTGCAGCTGTCTTGGTGGGACAGATCAAATGATTTTAGGGCCTTAAAGGAGCTCTGGTAGCGTAGTGGTTACGAATCGGGCTGCGAACCTTAAGGTCAGTGGTTCGAAACTACCAGCCGCTCTGCGGGAGAAAGATGAGGCTTTCTACTCCCGTAAGGATTTACACCCTCGGAAACCCTGTACAGGGTCGCTATGGGTCGGAACCGACTCGATGGCACTTAACAACAACAACAACAACAACAATATAGCCCATGGGCCAGACATTTTCCACCCTGGCTCTAGAAGCTTCCAAAAAAGCAGAAGAGGGAAGAAAAGAAAAAAGAAGAGAAAATGACTATTCACAAAATGATCAGGAATCAGAATGACAACAATCCTGGATGTGAAAAGACCATGGAGAAATGAATTCACTTGAAATTATTTTCAATTTCTAACAGGAAATTTATTTTCAAACTCAGATGATTTCTGAAAACATGTAAATTCCTTAAAATGTACTTCTTATGCACACTTTCTCAGAAATGGTTGGATGGAGGATACATCCCACTGAGAGGATTGAGAAAGATAAAAAAGATACAGGATCCTGGAAGTATAGGATACAGTAAAGAAGAGGGATGAAAGAAATATACCCACTTATCGACAGACATAAGGAGCTCTGGTAGCGTAGTGGTTACGAATCGGGCTGTGAACCTTAAGGTCAGCAGTTCGAAACTACCAGCTGTTCCTTGGGAGAAAGATGAGGCTTTCTGCTCCTGCAAAGATTTACAGCCTCAGAAACCCTGTACAGGGTCGCTGTGAGTTGGAACCAACTCCATGGCACATAACCATCATCAAATAACCACCATTGACAGACATGGTCATTATATGAAAACAGAGAATCACCACATGACTTCATACCATCACCTGTACTGTGAATGCCCCCATGGAGGTCACCAGCCACACCACTGCCTCCCTGTCCCCCACATCACCTCAGGAGAGCTCAGTCCCCATCACCATCCATAGGCAGGACCATCCAGTCTTCCGGAGTGAGGGTAGTCCTGGTGCTGCCCCCCTACCCACCCCTCCATCTCCTGTCCTCGCCATATTTTCAGTATGGATGGTCCTAGCTCATCCCTTCAACAAAACCCAAAATGCTATTAGTGTAATTTGTCAGGTGGGGGCTCCCTATATGGGGATGGGATGGCCTGTCTGCCACAGGGGGATTGCCTGCTGCCTAATGAGTTCAGCCATGGACCCCATCAACCAAGCATCCCTTGGATCTTGCTGGGTGACCATGCCTCCCTTTGACTAATGAAAACAGGTATTCCAGACCTTCCTCTAAGACCTTGATGGCTAGTTCTAGCCTCTGCTCTTGACTTCAAATTGCAGCTGTCAGTGGGAACTACACCTGTCCCACTCAGGTAGTATAACACAACCAGGAAGGAGCACTGAGGAGGCATACAGGGTTGCACAGGTACCAATCAGCCGATGTGGGGCCCTGTGGGCCCTGGCACCTGAGTGCCCCCTTTTAGGGCTCCTCCTCATTCCACCCTTGCCCAGCCCTGCTAACTCTCAGAGTTGGGAGTGAGGGCTAGATCCCAGGATCCTGCTTCCTCCCAGACCACAAGGGGACCCTGGTTACCACTGCCACTGCCCTGGCCTCAGCCCTCTATGGACACCCGCAATCTGTTGGGCAGCATCCTGTCCCCACCTGCCCCACTCTAGTAGTCCATTTTTCCTGGCACTCCAGAGGATCAAAAAGACTGTATTCCTTTCTCCTTCTAGGAAAGCAATATTCAATATAAACTTCCTTTCTATGTACACAAAGGATGTGCTAATCAGGAACCACGGTATTCCTTACTGCTAGTGGTGGTAATGTTCACACCCCTGACAGTGAGATATGCTTATTATGACACGGAACGCATCGGAGTTGACCTGATCATGAAGACCTGTTTAGCCCCAACCGGGTATCGGGCTCTCAAGTGACTTGCAGTAAGTTGGAGGGGCGTCAGCCCACATCCAGGATGCCCTCAGCACAGTATTGCAGTACACAGAGGATGCCTTGTCTGGAAAGGTGTCGGCTGATAATACTGTGGGCCGCTTCTTGATGAGTCTGGTTAACCAAGTACCCAAAATCATTCCTGATGACTTTGAGACCATGCTCAACAGCAATATCAATGACCTGCTGATGGCGACCAACCTTGCCAATCTTACACAGTCACAGATTGCCCTCAGTGAGAAACTTGTAAACCTGTGAATGGGTTCCAAGAAGCACTCCTGCCAATCTGGGCCCCAACCTTGGGATTCAGAATGAAAGACAAATGGTTTCTTTGTGTTCTCAAGTCACACCGAATTAGGCTCTGAATAAATAATGACAACAATCTTTTTTAAATCAAAAAATAATGTAACCTTAAAATAATGTAACATTCATGAAGAAATGATAAGAATAAAACTATAAACTCACTCCAACATGTTTAAAATATTCACCTCTAAGGCACAGAATTAAAATTGATGCATTTGAGTTATGGTGTTAGAGGAGAATATTGGAAGTACCTTGGGCTGCCAAAAGAACCAATAGATCCATTTTGGAAGAAGTACAGCCAGAGTGCTCCTTGGAGGCCAAGATGGCCAAACTTCGTCTCTCATACTTCGGACATATTGTCAGAAGGGACCAATCGCTGGAGAAAAATATCATGTTTGGTAAGGTGGAGGGTCAGAGAAAAAGAGGAAGACCACTAATGAGATGGATTGGCAAAGTGGCAGCATCAGTGGGGTCAAGCATGACAACAGTAGTGAGGTTGGCCCAGGTTCGGTCAGTGTTTCATTCTGCTGTAAATAGGGTCACTATATGTCAGTACCAACTCGACGGCACCTAACAACAACAACAACTCACTTCATAAAGAGTTATTTCTATTTTCTGAATATTTTATAGATATTTTATCTGAAGAAAATACAATGTTATAATTAATATTAATGTAGCAATTAATAAAACTGATGTGTTGTATTTATCTCTGGTTTGGTTACAGAAAGAGAAGCTTTGTAATTTCATAGAGCAAAGAGAATTTTTCAACCAATGGCAATGTGGTACACATGACTGAACATGAGAGCTCTGTTAGGCCACTGAAGAGCTCTTGTAGCATAGTGGGTTGAACACTGGGTTGCTCTAACTGCAAGGTCAGCAGTTCAAACCCACTAGCTGCCCTTCCAGAGAAAGATGCAGCTGTCTGCTTCCATAAAGATTTATAACTGTCTGTTCTCTTAAAGAAGGAGACTAATTCAAAGTGTAATTCGTCTATTAAGCCTAACTAAAAATGCACACACAGCAGAAGATATGCTAGATGGCTGCAGCTCATAAATATCAACAAAAGACTTCTGGGAAAGAAAAAAATAATCCACAGACTGGGGGGAAAATCTAATGACAATCTTATCACTCTAATTTTTTATAGAAATTCCAACACTTAGAAAAAAAAAAAAAAAAAAGAACCCTATATAAAAAAAAGGGGCAAATGCCATGAACAGACACCTCACCAACAAAGACATCAGGATGGCTATGAAGAGATGATTGACATCATTAGCCATTAAAGAGATGGAAATCAAAACTACAATGAGAAACCATCTCACACCGGCAATAAAGGCACTGATTAAAAACACAGAAAACAATAAATGCTGGGGAGGTTGAAACTCTCATAACATTACTGGTGAGACTACAAAATGGTACCAACATACCAACATTATAGAAAATAGTACAGTGTTTCTTCAGAAAGTTAGAAATAGAAATACCATATGATCCAATAATCTCACTCCTATCTGGAGTCCTGGTGAGGCTCTGTGGGTTAATGCGCTGAACTGGAAGGTAAGTATGAACCACAGGTTGGCAGTTCAAGCTCACCAGCTGCTCCTCAGAAAACCCTATACAGGGTCATTATGAGGCAGAACTGACTCAAAGACACTTGACAACAACAAACAGGTATATATCTGGTATATATCTAGAAGTCCTGGTGTGGCACTATAGGATAATCACTGGACTGCTAACTGTAAGGCTGGCAGTTGAAACCTACCCACTGTTTCTCTGAAACCCTGTATAGGGTTGTTATGAGATGGAACTGACTCGATGTCACATAACAAACACAACAGGAATATAACCTAGAGAACTAAGAGCTGTAACATGAATAGATATATTCACATCCAAGTTCACTGCAGCATTATTCATGATAGCAAAAAGATGGGAACCACAAAGAACCCACCAACAGCTGAATGAATAAACAAAACTATGGTACATACACACAATGTGATGTTATGCAACTTTCAAGAATAATGATGATTGGCTTCAATGACTGGATGATCAGAGCTCAACTAGAAGAAAGAAGAGGGCAAAAAGAATAATCTGATACAATTTGATGAAGTTGACCTACACCTATGGATGCAGTAGCTCAAAAGAGGGAACAAATCTTTACAGCAAGGATCATTCCCACCCATTCCATACAGAGTATGCAGGGATGGGCAAACTGGACATTGGCAACCCAAAATGGGGGGTGGGGGTGCCTACAAAGTCAAGAAGTGACTGGCTTACAAGCTTTCAAGAGAGAGCCTAGATCCAAAGGTTGTGAAGGAAGGTAGAATCTCCACTGAGTAGTATCTAATCTGTCTAGGCAGCGCTGATGAAAGGAGATACGGACAGGTCTCTTGTGATACAATAGTGAATAATGGTTATCAGGACTGACTGTGAGGGTTGGAAATGTAAAGGTAGATGTTTTGTAGCAAAAGGAGGGTAGTGATTGACTTTGCAGTCTAAGAGTAGAGGTCCCTGGGACCATCAAGGGAGAAGAGTGGAGAGCGGAACCCTACCCAGAGAAGAAGTGACGCCAGAGATGTAGGCAGAGACGATGACGTGGAGAGATGGAGTGGCTGGGGACTTTAGACATAGAGAGGGAGAGGGGCTGTGTGCTGACGACTGGGGGGCAGGCTTGTAGGGTAGACCCTTTGGTTGGTTGATGATGCATGGAGGGGATTGCAACCATGGCAATGAAACGATATACTATAGGATGAATGTAAAGCTAATGTTCTCCTATGTAAACTATCCCATAATTCACAATAAAACATTAAAAAAAAAAGAATAATGATGAATCCGTGAAATACTTCACAACATGGATGAACCTGGAAGATTCAGTGAAACGGTGGTGGTGGCAGTGAGCCATGGAGTCAGTGGTTCCAACTCATAGTGACCCTGCATAGGGTTTCTGAGGCTGTGAATCTTTACAGGAGCAGAAAGCCACATTTTTCTCCTGTGGAATGGCTGATAATTTTGAACTACTGACCTTGAGGTTAGCAGACCAACTTGGAACCACTATGCTAGCAGAGCTCCTTGCTGAATGAAATAGATCGATCAACAAGGATAAATATCATATGAGACAAATATAAATAAAGTCAAGAAAAGTCTCACACCACTCAAAAGAAACATTATTTGATAGTTATCAGAGATGGGAGGGTGTGGGAGGGAAAATCACTAACTAGTGCTAATTTTTGTGAAGGGAAACAGAATACACACTATGGGGCAAGACAGTACAACATAACCAAGACAAATGAAGTCTCAAAGGAAACAATTAGTCCAAAGGACTAATGAACCACATGATGTACTGTCTGCACTAACTAACCTGAGACCAGAAATAGTGTCTGACCACCATCCACTGCTCTGCAGGAACCACAATAGAAGGTACTGGATAGAGCAGGAGAGAAAAAGAACAGAATTCACATTCATACAATAAAGACCAGACTTACTGGTCTGGTGAAGAACGTGGGACTCCCAAGACTATGGCCCTTAGACACCCTTCGAACTTAGAACTGAAGCCTTTCTGGAGATCACCTTTCACTCATAAAAGACAGATCTATGAAATTAACTGCTATAATGCTATAGAAAAAGCATTGGACTGCTAACCACAAGATAGGTGGTTCAAACCCACCAGCTGCTGCTCAGAAACTCTACACAGGCTCACTGTGAGTCGGAACTGAATCGACAGTACACAACAACAACAACAATCAAGTAACAGTAACATCCTGGGGGACATGCTCCTGAGAACAATCATGTATGAGACCAAACAACAGCATTCTCCTAAAAGCAAGGTTTAGAAGTAAAAAACAAGGGGGGCAAAAAAGCTGAGTGAATGGAAATGGGGAACCCAAGGTTGAATTGGGAAGAGTGCTGACACATTGTGGGGATTGCACCAAATGCCATCGAACAATCTGTGTATAAACTGCTGAGTAGCAAACTACTTGGCTGTGTAAATTTCCCCCTAAACCACAATCATAATAAAACAATTCAGTGAACGGAGTCATTTCTTAAACCAAAGAAAACTTTTAGGAAAAAATGTTTTTACTTCATCAGTTATGTACGCTCTGTGATGCTGTGGGTTAAAGCAAGTCAGTTTGAAACTCAAGGTTGGTGGTTCAAGCTCACCAGCCGCTCCTCAGAGGGTTGCTATGGGTCAGAATCAACTCAACAGCACTTAACAACAACAACAAAAATTGTCATAAATGCATTTTCTTTAACTGGAGATACACATGCATCTTACTGTGCTAGATAAAGTGTTTCTGAGGTACCTCTAGTTGGCTGTGGAATGTGTTAACCATTCACATCAAAAAACAAATCACTTGGTTGGTTTCATGTGTGCTTGTTTTTAAGGGAATGGTTTATTTAATTTTTTTGCTTAATATGTTACTTGGGGTTTTGTGGTTTGTTTTTTTTTAAATAAAAAAAAAGTAGTCTAGTAGCACTCATTTCTCAGAACAAATCCTTCCCATCTGTCCCTCTGTGAGATGCTG
The DNA here is from genome assembly GCF_000296735.1 of Chrysochloris asiatica. Taxonomy (NCBI): domain Eukaryota; kingdom Metazoa; phylum Chordata; class Mammalia; order Afrosoricida; family Chrysochloridae; genus Chrysochloris; species Chrysochloris asiatica. The sequence goes on along the minus strand of NW_006408672.1, from coordinate 5,780,344 downwards.
ACTCTCCCCAGGCTGTGGGATACCCTTTGCAGACACTGAGTGCAGGCTAATGATCCCACTGCACAGGGAGAAATAAGAAGAGAAAGTGAACCGCTTATTAGCCCACACACAGCAGGGGCTTGAGATTTCTGTCATAGAGGGGATATGGGTCAGCCTCTCACAAGTTTGTACACCTATTTCTCCAGCAAATAGACAGCCCATGTGGAATTCTGATTTATTTGACCAGAAGCATCAGTGTTGTTCTGGAGAAATAAGGATGCAATTTGCCAAAAGGACAGAGACCTGGCTCTAAAAATCAGCCATAGTGATTTAGTTAATCTGTGGGCAAGAACTGCTAGCTTCATCTCAGTGAAGGGTTATAAACTTATCCACTAAAATGCCACAGAAAAAGAGAATGGCTTACATGCATGGGAGAGTGACATGTTTTGGGGGGCCTCAGATGACTTACCCATGATGAAGGTTATATCAGATTGCAATTTGAATATAAGGAGACAGTGCTGGAATTCATTATGAAACTTACTGAGGTCCCCCTACTGAAACAGGGAGTAAGTAGCTCAATAAAGAGAAATACAAGGAAAAAGTCATTCTGACAACAAGACAGGTCACCGGAAAGGCAGCTTCCCTATGTAGCCACACTGGAAAGTAGAGTTCACTGATGTACAGGGAGCCCCCAGCAGTTACTCAACTGCAAAAATACAATCCACAAGTGAGGGCTGTGAAACCAACCGGAAGCTGAGCAGTCGTCATATAAAATGACTGACTCCTTGGGACCCAGAATATGTATATACCAGGGGGCTTCAAAAAGTCATAGAAAATGAAATTAAAGATTGCAAATTTTCCAGGAACTTTTTGAAACCCCCTCTTATAACTCCCTTTAGATGACCTTCGAGCTATATATATATATCCACATTCACATACATACACACATACATTCAACTCACTCCAGCTATATATATACACATTCACACACATATGTTCAACTCACAGTTTCACACTCACACGTACACACATACTCGCACATTTGGACAAAACTCACACTCACACACACTCTCACCCAGACTCATAAACATACAAAAGTTTAGAAAATTCCAGAAAGTGGGTTCAAGATTCCCCTGGCCTACCCTGCCCCTGCCATCACCGCATGTTAGAATACCACACTGTTGTGCATAATATTCCACCTGATTATATTAAATTTTATGATTTGTAAGTGAATTACTTCTCTTTGTCCAAAACTCTTAATAAGAATTATAAACAAACAAACACATAACTGCTAAAAATGGAGCAGCCACCACTGGGAGCTGCCGCCCCCCCCCCCTCCACTCTGGCAGCACAGCCAGGGGCGGGGGGAGAGAGAGGGGGGTTTCCAGTGGAGAAGAGTTTGAAAAATGCCACTTCCATCCCAGTGCCTCACAAAGATCTCATATCTCAGCAAATTACCTCAGGTTTGCACATTAACATTAATCACAGGCGTCACGGGGGATGGCAGCATTCCCCCAGACATAATAAATAATGATGACCTTAAGGCCTGTTCAGCCAGAGAGAGAGTATGTATGTGTGTGTGTGTGTGTGTGCGTATGTGCACAATAGCATGCAGCAAGAGTGGGAGAATGCCCAGGCCTATTGGAGACACCGAGAAAAGTTGTTTTTCTCAAGTCCTTCCACAGTTCCTGCACCGAGACCCACCAGGAACAAGTGTTAGTGGTTCCATCAGACACATAGTACACGCAGGTGGATGGGCAGTAGCTGACCAAGCATCTCTCATAGGAACTTCGCAGACCCTCAGAGTGTAGGAGAAAGATTCACACAAGCAATAAGGACACTTGCTGTTGGCTCCATTATGAATTCTGAAGAGGATCGGTAAGGGTTAGAAGTTTCCCCAGGAGTGAGGTGCCCACGTGCCACTCCAATCCACTGTCATGCCCCTACACTGACTTCTGAGGACAGATGGAGTCTTCCAGTCAGCCCTTCTGGGTCACCCCTCAAGTATTTCATATTTAGAACTTCAAACTCTGCTTTGGTGCAGGTCTCTACACATTCAGACCTACGTCTTTCAAAAGGACACTGGGATAGCATGTTTTCCAGGAGTAGACTTGCCGGTATTACTCATCCATAAAGAGTCCTTCACATGTAATGTATGATATGAATAGAACCATATGCTATGTCCTCTTTATGTCTGTCTTCCTTCATTGCACATGACCTTCCTGAGATTCATCCACAGTGTTGTGTATAGTTGTAGAGGCTCTTCTCATTTCTTTGTAGTATCATGTGGTATGAATATGCTTCCATTTATCTATTGATACAGCTGTTCGGGGGATTTGGGAAGCCTCCTGTTTGGGCTATTATGAAGAGTGTCACTAAGGATGCTTTAGAAACTTTGTAGAGTTGAATATTTCTGTTGGGGATACAGCTGGGACTGGAACAGCTTGGTCAGAGGACAGGCTTTATAAGTTCAGCTTTATAAGATGCTGATAGTTTTCATTACTTGTTATATTTGTTTTACTTTTTTATTGGCAAAATAAAATAGCGTATTTTTTCAGTGGTGGAAGTTGTTGTTCCTAGTTGCTGTCAAGTCAGCTTTGACTCATGGCAACTTACAATAGCAGACCAAAACATTTCCCAGTTCTGTCCCATCCTTACAACTGTTGGTATGTTTCAGCCTGTTGGTTATTTTCTTCATTTTCATTGACTCTAATTTACCAAGCATGGTGTTCTGATCTAGGGAGTAGAATGGCTGTTGTTGTTGGTTAAGTACTGTCGAGTCAGTTCCAACCCATACTGACCCTCTATAGGATTTCCAAGGAGCAGCTGGTGAGCTTGAACTTCCAACCTTGCAGTTCAAATGACTTTGCAGTCTGGTGCATTAGCCCACAGTGCCACACCAGGACACCAAGCATGATGTTCTTATCTAGGGATTAGAATTGTTGTTGTTGTTGTTGTTAAGTGCCACTGAGTCAGTTCCGACCCATAGCAACCCTGTAGAGGGTTTCTGAGGAGTGACTGGTGAGCTTGAACCGCCGGCCCTGCAGTTCAAACGGCTTTGCAATTTGGTGCATTAACCCACAGCACCACACTCTATTAACCCAGTATTCCAGGGATTAGAATGGTAAACTACACTAAATTAGGACAATATTAAAAATATATGACCCAGTGCTGTCAAGTCGATTCCAACTCTTCAGGAAGCTACATGGCACAGAGGAAAACTAATCCCTAGGAGTAACTGATGGGTTTGAACCAGTGACTTTATGGTTAGCACTCCAGTGCTTTAAACCACTGTGCTGCACCACCAGAGCGCCTTTCAAAGTCACAGAACATTGTAAAAAATCAAGTATTTGCAATATAAAGATCTGTAATTACAGGCATTGAACTTAGGTTTTGACTGAAAAGTTATGTATCTAATAGCAGTGATTACTAACAACATCAGTCCTTGTGTAGCACTGTGGGATAATGCACTAGACCACAAGGTCAGTGGTTCAAACTTAGCAGCAGCCTCCTGGAAATCCTACACTGGGAGGGTCTCTATGACTCGGAATTAACTTGACAGCACTTAACAACAACAACTACAATCACAACAAATCACTGAAACAACAACTACAAGACAACTGGTGGTGCTGTAGGAGTCCTGAAATGGCACCGTAGGATAAGCACTCGACCACAGGGTTGGTTTGAACTGCAAGGTTGGTGGTTCAAACTCACCAGCCACTTCTCAGAAACCCTAGACAGGGTCACTATGAGTTGGGACCAACTTGATGGCACTTAACAACAGCAATAGGGTAAGTATTGGATTCCTAACTGCAAGGTCGACAGTTCAAACCTACCAGCTGTTGCGTGGAAGGAAGATGAGGCTTTCTTCTGCTCCCATAAAGACTGTCAGCCTCATAAGCCCTATACAGGGTCACTATGAGTCAGAATTGTCTTTACAACAGGGGGTGTCCGAGTCAGGCACTGGGATAGGTGCTTTTATTGTAATAACACATTTAATCCTCCCAGTAACTCCAGAGATTCTATAATTTCCCCCAATTATATGTGAAGCAAACATGATTCGACCACCAAGACCTCAAAACAAGCCATGCAGGTCTGTGAGACTCCAATCCCAGCTCTTACTGCATTACCTACAGGAGCCCAAGGATCCTGTTTCACTCAAAGGAGTTCCTTACACAAAAGGAGGCAAGAGTAACAGCTACTCAGATGTTTCTGATAAGTGTGGCTAATTCATTAGTTCTTTTAGAAACAGATGGGATAAAAGACATTCCACTGTTAAGAAACAAACAAACAACAACACACACACACAAAAAAAAAAAAGACAAAGAGAAGAAAGAATAAAAAGAAACATTGTATATGGGATTATCTATATATTTTTTGTCATAAATCACATTTTTGTTCCATTGTAACAATCTGTATTAGCAGTCAGGAGAAAGATGCTACAATTATTTTAGCTTTTCATTTACAGCATACATGCAGGCATACATAGAGGCACACATACACACACATACACATATACCCCTGCTATTGACTTCAGTGCCGGGTATATAATAGTAAAACATACCAGCTATGACCAAAATGAATAAATAAGGCTTTCTTTTGCCCTGCTGCTTATTTAACTTAACAAAATTGAATGTTGTGCAACAGTATTCTCCCCCAAACTCAGTCAGCTGAGACAGAAAATGGCTGCATACAATATAAAGCAGCAAGAGCAGAGGACGTGGGTCAAATGGAAGGTCAGAAATCATTCCTCTGCGAGACTGTGTTTAAATGCTGCTCCAGCCTCATGCCACTCACACGTGTCCCTGTGCTCCTGTTAGTGAATGGAATGGCCTCATTGCCTATATGCTCATTGACCCAGAAGAGTAAAGTCATTGTTGAAGTCTTTGACAAAGTATTTCCCCACCCCCTTTTGGAGAGGGATGATCAATCCTTTCTTCCAGGAACCTTAAAAATCTAAGTGTGTGGCACGAGCTAATGGTTGTGTGCTGAAAGGTTTGCAGTTCAAACCCACCCAGAGATGCTTCGGAAGACAGGTCTGGTGTTTGGCTTCACAAAGGTCACAGACTTGAAAACCCTGTGGAATGGTTCTATTCTGCACATCACCATGAGCCGGAACCACCATGAAGGCAACTGACATACATGAACAACATACATTCTATACGTTACTAAGGGAACTTATTTTTAGAAATAGTACAGACTTTATTTCTAATCACATGAGATACGGCCAAGATGAATTTTGTCACTGTAGACATTATGTGTCTCTCACATAATTCTATATTAAAACCACATCTAAGTCTAAGACGAAAACAACGCTAAGGAGCCTTGGTGGAATAACAGTTGAGTGCTAGGCTGCTGACTGAAGTATCAGTGATGTGAAGCCCTCAGCCACTTCTCAGGACAAAGGCCTGGAAATCTGTTCCCATGATGCATTCATTCTCATTCACTCGCTGCCACTGGTTGATTCCCACTCATATCAACCCTATATAGACTATCAAAGCCTATGGGGCAGTTCCTAGTATGTCATATAAGTTCGCTGTGAGTTGGAATATACTGGGCACACAACAAATAAAATGCATACAATTATGATGGTAGAAATTTGGCATCATTGTTTCTTCAAGTTGTTAACACAGAATTGTTGTTGGTGGTGTTGTTGTTAAGTGCCATCTAGTCGATTTTGACCCATAGTGATCCTGTATAGGGTTTCCAAGGAGTAGCTGGTGAGCTTGAACCACTGTTCTTGCAGTTCAAATGACTTTGCAGTCTGACACATTAGCCCACAGCGCCACACCAGAACTCCTAACATAAAATATCCAGTGCTTAATCTCCCTCTATTAAATCTAGCCATGTCATGAATTTTGAGTAACAGTATATGGAAGTATGCTTACTAAGACTAGTTATTTACCACATTAAGACCTCCAGGTGTGGCACTGTAGGATAATCACTGGACTGTGAACCAGAAGGTCAGTGGTACAGCAGTTCAAAACCACCATCTGCTGATCCTCAGAAATCCATACAGGGTCATGGTTATTCATTTAGAATAAACTCTTTCAATGCTACCAAATTTATTGTGTAACTACCCAATCAAAGCCCTGGCAACAGAAGCCAGTTTCTGCAGAAGATTCATGATGTTGAAGGAAAGATTTTCTCAGAATAATAAAATGTACTCAAATACCAGCATTACTTAGTATTTATGGGAATGTTAAGATGTATCTGTATATGTTGTTGTTGTGGCTAAGTGCTGTCAAGTCGGTTCTGACCCACAGTGACCCTGTATAGGGTTTCCAAGGAGTGGCTGATGAGCTTGAACTGCCGGCCTTGAGGAACAAACTGACTTTGCAGTCCAGTGCATTAATCCACAGCGCCACACCAGAACTCTAAGATGTATCTGTACATATGCATATGCATATGCATGTAGTTGCTGTTATTACATGCCATTGAGTCAGTACCAACTCATAATGACCCTACGTTCAACAGAATAAAACATTACTCAGTGCTGTACGAATCCGAAAATCATTGCTACACTGGAGCCCACTGTGCCATTCAATTTTGTTGAGAAGGCTTCCTCTTCTCCATTGACCCTCCACTTTATCTAACATGTTCTCTTTCTCCAGGGACTGGTCCCTCCTGATTATAAAAGACGAAGTCTGACCATCCTGGCTTCTAAGGAGCATTCTGGCTGTATTTCTTCCAATACAGACTGGTATGTTTTTCTTGCAGTCCGTGGTACTTTTAACACTCTCCTCCTATACTATACGAGCTGGGCTGCTAACTTCAAGGTCAGCAATTCGAAACTATCAGCTGTTCAGCTTTCTGCTCCAGTAAAGATTTATAGCCTCAGAAATCCTATAAAGGGTCCCTATAAGTTGGGACGAACTTCACAGAACACTACTACCACCACTATCTATAACTCAAATGTATCATTTTTTCTATAGTCTTCCTTATTCATTGTATGAAGATATTGAAAATAGCATGGTTTGGGTCAGGCTCACCTTAGTCCTCAAAATGACATCTTGCTCTTGAACACTTTAAAGAGGTCTTGTGCATAGGTCATTTTCCTAATGCAGTATGCCATTTGATTTCTTCCATGAGTGTTAATGATTAATCCAAGCAAAATGAAGTCTCTGACAACTTCAATTATTTCTACATTTATCTTGATGTTATTTATTGGTCTAGTAGTGAGGATTTTTGTTTTCTTTACATTGAGATGCAACCAATATCCAAGGCTGTGGTCTTTGATCTTCATCAGTAAGTACTTTAAATTCCCTTCACTTTCAGCAAACAATGTTGTATCATCTGCATATCACAGTATTCCTACAATCCTGATGCCATGTTCTTCTTCATATAATGCAGCTTCTCAGATTATTTCCTCAGAATACAAATTGAATACGTTTGGTGAAAGAATACAACCCTGATGCAGACCTTTCCTGAATTTAAATCATTCATTGTTCCCTAAACTGCACTTAATAACAACAACTGCTTCTGGGTCCATGTACAGGTTCCTCATGCGCACAATGAAATGTTCTGGAATATTCATTCTCTGCAATGTCATCCATAACTCGTCATGATCCACAAAACAGAAAGCCTTTGAGCAGTCAACAAAGAACAGCTAAACCTCTTTCTGATATTCTCTGCTTTGATCCAAAATCCATCATATGTCAGCAATTCACATTCCATGTCCCTGTCTGAATTCATCCAGAACCTCTGGCAGCTTCCTGTCAATGTACTGCAACAGCTGTCTTTGAATTATCTTTAGCAAAAATGTATTTACATATGATGTTAATGATATTGTCCAATGATACTTGCATTCCATTGGGTCATCTCTCTCTGGAATTGGCACAAATATGGATCTCTTCCAATGAGTTGGTCACATAGCTGTCTTCCAAATTTCTTGGCATAAATGAGTGAGTGACTCTAGTGCTGCCTCAGTTTGTTGAAATATTTCAATTTGTATTCCACCAATCCCGGAGCCTTGTTCTTTGCCATAACCTTCAGGACACCTTACACTATTTCCTTCAGGATCATTGGCTCCTGATAATATGCTACCTCTTGAAATGGTTGAACATCAACAATTTCTTTTTGGTACAGTGACTCTGTGTATGTCTTCCATCAACTTGTGATGCTTTCTGCATCATTCAATATTTTACCCATAGAATTCTTCAATATTGCAAGTTGAGGCTTGAATTTAAATATTATTTATATATGTACATATATACATTTAAATCTACCAGAGGCTCTTAGGAAACCCTAGGCAGGGTTGCTATGGGTTGGAACCAACTCAATGGCGCTTAATAACATAAATGAATTGAATGGAATCCTGGCATGGTGCTGTGGGTTAATGCACTGGACTTCAAAGTCGGTTTGAACTGCAAGATCACTGGTTCAAGCTCACAACTGCTCCTTAACAATACTTATATGAAATATGAGTCACTGACCAGTACAAACAGTTAAGCGCTCAGCTAGTAACCTAAAGATTGGTAGTTCAAATCCACCCAAGAGGTGTCTGGACAGAAAGGTTCAGTGATAATACTTAAAAATCAGCCACTTAAAACCCTCGGAGTGGAGGAGATTGTAATTATTGCAATGAAACGATGAGTATAAAATTGATGTTTCCCCATGTAAAATGTCACTAAATTCACAATAAAAACTTAAACAAACAAACCCTATGGAGCACAGTTCTACCCTGATAGAGTCAGAATCAACTGAATGTCAACGATTATTTTGATCTAGTTTTTTTTAATTGTTTTTATAATTATATAATGTACCACATTGCCCTTTTCCTACTAAGATATTCAGTTTCATGACTACATAGCTGCTGCTCCTGGAAAACACTACCCAGGGTTCCTAGGAGTCAGAACCATCTCAAGGGCACTTAACAACAACAACATCGCTTCAAACTTACAGAACTGAATTTTGCATGTCTCCTTTGAACAAACTTAAAATGCCTGCTCAGCTCTCAAAATAATGAACCGAATGGTTGCTTTTGTCACCTGCAGATCCTTCACATTGGATCCTCCTGCTTTGTCCTCTTTACACTTAACCTTTTATTTATTTGTTCTTTAAAGGTAGAGAATTAACCCTCACGTTTCACTTGCTGCAATACAACCTTAGTTAGAACAATTTCATGCTTTTGAACGATAGAAACGTCATTGGTTTTGAGAATCAAGACCAGAGAAATAACCCTATTTTCCCATTATCTGGAGCCATTGAAGAATTAGTACAAAAGTTCACATCTATTTCCCGAGGCTGCACTTTGCCAGGGAGGGCAGTAAGTGCTTCTATTGGGAAATTTCTGGTTCCCTTTGTTTATATAATCCAGGAGGCCCTATGCTGTCTTCCCAAAGTCTTTCAGCAAGACAATTTATAACTCTTAACACTCTGCCTCAACACTTGGAGAGTTGTAAAATGGGTAAGAGGGAAGTGAGATGGCAGAGAAATGCCCTTCCAGCAGATGTGTGCTTGAAAATGAGGTGATAATACAGAGACTGCTATCGGGCAGAGGAACTCTGTCAAAATGTAATTAAGGAGCTGCTGTGTTGCTCCTGAAACTATGTTTTAAAGTGTATCTGGCTTGCTTTTTGTATTGTAAAGATCCACATAACACAACATTTACCAATTAAAGATTTTTCACATGCACAATTCAGTGGGATCATGTATATTAATCATGTTGTACAACCATTACTGATATGTAGTGCCAAATTTTCTGTTACATAAACTGAAGTCTGGAGTCCTGGTATGGTGCTGTGGGTTAGTATACAGGACTGCAAGGTTGGTTTGAACCACAAGGTTGGCAGTTCAAGCTCACCAGCTACTCCTCAGAAATCCTATATAAGATTGCTATGGGTCGGAACTGACTCAATGGCACTTAACAACAACAACAAACTAAAACTCAAATCTTCTCAACCATGTCTCTCCTTTCCCCTCTGTCTCCCAGCCCTGGCAACCGTGAATAAGCTTGGGTTTCTAAACATACATACAGATAACTGCCCCCATCTTTTAATGTTACCAAAGTGATCTGTCCTGGTGTAGCACTGTAGAATAAGCCCTGGACTGCTAATCACAAAGTTGGTGGTTCAAACCCACCAGCTGCTCCTCAGAAATCCTGTAGGAGATCGCTGAGTCGAAACTGAGTTGATGGTACTTACCACCACCACCAAACAACATCAACAGAGTGGCTGTAGAAAAATTCAAAGACTCTCGTCCTTTAAAGTTTTAATGGGAAATGTAACAGTTTCCATCAAGTCTACTTTACCTCATGGAGACCCCACAGGTGTCAGAAAAGAATGGTACTTCATAGGGCCAAGCATTGCTTCCAAAATGTTTCTGGGTGGATTAGAACCTCTGACCTTTCAGCTAGTGACTGAGAGTATGTAAACATTAGATATTTAGTCATGTTTTTGTAGAAGGTACCAGAAGTTACCTTTTTTAAAAGGTATCTAGGTGTTAAATTATTTTAATCTCAATATTTCTCCTATTGACCAATACTTATGAAATGTTAGTTCTGTTAAGTTAGAGGAAGTCCTTCGTGGCTGACAAATAAGTCTTCTAAATTTTAGCAGGCACCCTACCTGTGAACAAAGTGTAGATCCACAAACCATGAATAGAGTGAGTCCAGAGCTTTCCCCAGTATATCCCCCTTTTTGTTCCAGGTAAGTGTGAAAGATTTCAAAATGGGAAAAATGACTAAGTGAAGGTCGAGTGTGCTACTTAGTTTGCTTGCCCTGGTGACTGACACCTTTGCTTGCCTTTGGCTAGGCCCCGTACAGCTCTGGAGAGATACAACCTAGTTTGTAGAAAACTAAAGGATTCCTGCTCTCATCCATGACTTATAAACTGTAGGGAACAATCAGAGAGACTATATAAATCTGTAGTCAAATCATCAACCATTCCAGTTTTAATATCTTACCCACATTATCATTAATTAATGAGTCAAATAAAAGCTTTGGCTCATGTGCATTTCATAGATGGACTCTGCTTCTCTGGACAACAAAATTGCAGTTACCCCCAAGTGAGAGCCAAATAAAATCCTGCTTAAGCTTCTAGTCTCCTGAAAGCTTAAGTCTTTATTACACTAAGAGACACCCCCACACCAACCCCCACCACCACCACCCCACCCCCATTTCAGGTTGCAGGAAAATCTCCATAACTCCACCCATTGGAAGCTCACCAGAAGAGTACCCTGGACCATACTGCCTTAAATGCCCCAGTCTGTAAGGGACCAGCAGGCTCTTGGTTTCTCTTGACTTTGAGTAACCCCTCCCAGGTTTAGTCTCAATAAACCTGCCTGCTATTGGAGCCACTTTTCTCTAGTCTCTTTTTTCTTATTGATTATAGAGAGTCATGATTTTATTTCTTTTTAAAAATTCCTCTAATAATGTTCTTGGGTAGTTTTTCTCTCTGGATTCCTGCTGGCTAGGTCACCCCATACAGTTGCTGTGTTTTCTCCTTGTGTTATCCCAAGCATGAAACACAACTCTGTCTCTGCCATCACCCAAAGCACTACTTGTATAGGCTGCTGGGAAAGCTGTTGCTGTTAAGTACTATGGAGTGGGTTTTGACTCACAGAGATCCTGTATAACATTTTTATTGACAATTAGTGTGTTTGAAGGAGTTCTGGTATGGCACTGAAGGTTAATGATAGAATCCCTGATCCACATGCATAATAAAATGGCTGCTTGCCACACTTCCTCTCTCCCTACTGGAACTTCCTCTCTTCCTACCAGCACTTCATCCCTAGTCAACCTGTCATCCCTAGTCAACCTGTCATCCCTAGTCAACCTATCACCTACCTCAACTAACCTCAACCCCTCCCTCCTCTTTGACCAGTATAAAAATCCTTCCCCTGGCAATACCTCTCTCTCTCTTTCCCTCCGACCTCCAATAAAGCCTTACACGTGGGTGTTTGTGTTCTGGCTCATTCCATCTCATAGTTAATGTGCTGAACTTCAAAGCTGCAACCTCAAGGTTGGCGGTTTAAACTCACCAGCCTCTCCTCAGAAACCCTACACAAGGTTGCTATGGATCGGAACAGACTTGACAGCACTTAACAACAAAAGTAGGTTTGAACTGCTGACCTTGTTTAGCAGTCCAGTGCTTATCCTACAGCACTACACCAGAACTCTACACTGTTGTGAATAGCGGGATTTATTTGGGAATACATGAGAATCATTGCTACAAAGCACAAAAATGAAAGATCCTCAGGACATGAACCTAGACATGATCATTAGACGTTCTTGTCTATTCCTGCTCCCGATAATTTTTTCAGTGGATGTTGTGATGTTTTGGGTTAATGCGCTGGGCTGCAAAGTCAGTTTGAACAGCAAGGTCAGTGGCTCAAGCTAACCAGCAGCTCCTTGGAAACACTATACAGGGTCACTTTGGGTTGAACCTACTTACTTGACTGCACTTAACAACAGCAACAACAACAAGCTTCCCCAGGCCCCAGCTTCCTGCTGTGTTGTTGGTGTGCCCCTAGCTCTCCAATCCCTCTTTTCATTTGCATGTTCAGGGAATGGCCTTGAAACTTCCTTTTCCAGGACACTCCCAAAGTCTTGTTCCTTTGTCATTCAGAGGAACTTAACAACCAAGTCTCACTCCTCTCCTGTGGACACTAAATGGACACCTTCAAAAGCCTCCCCCAATTGCCTTTTTAAAATGTTTTATTGTGAATTATATGATAGTTTACATGGGGGAACTTTAGTTTTACATTCATTCCATGGTATATCATTTCATTGCCATGGTTCCAATCCCCTCCATGTTAATTGCCTTTTAATTGGTTCCAACTCACGGGGAAGCTATATATGGTTTCCCAGGAGTTGGTGGATTTGAAGATAAGACCTTGAAGTTAACATTCCAGTGCTTATCCTATATACAATTCCTATGTTCCTTTTGCATTTGCTTCTCCCAAATAAAGCAATAGTAACTGAAATAAAATGTTTTATTATTCGTTTTCCCTTTTATCTGACACAGAGGGGAAGCAATACAGGAAGCGAGGCATCATGAAATGGTCTCAGACTTTACCTAGAAGAAATTAAATAAGTAAATAAATGTTAACACAATTACAATGATAATAATTATTTAAATTTCAATGTTTAATTGAATTCAGTAAATATTCTAAGGGATTTCTAGTATGGCAAGGAGCTCTGGTAACCTGGGGGTTAAGAGTTGGGTTGCTACCCTCAAGGTCAGCAGTTTGAAACTACCAGCCATTTCACCGAAGAAAGATGAGGGTTGCTATGACTCTGAACTGACTCCATGGCACGTAACCAACCAACCTGGTGTGGCACTGTAGGATCAGCATTGGACTGTGAACTACAAGGTTGATAGTTCAAACCTACCAGCTATTCCTTTGAAACCTTATCAGGGTTGCTATGGGATGGAACCAACTCACCAGCACTTAACAACAGCAACAACAACAACTATTCTAAAGATCATTAAATGTATTAAATGAATTTAAATATATAGTGCTATAGGATAAGGAGTCCTGGTGTGATGCTGTGGGTTAATGCACTAGACTGCAAGGTTGGTTTAAACTACAAGGTGGGTGGTTCAAGCTCACCACCTGCTTCTTGGAAACCCTACACAAGGTCGCTATGAGTTGGAACTGACTTGACAACACTTAACAACAACAATTTATCATACATTACACACACATAAGGAATCTACAATTTTACCTTTATTGCTTTAAGTGTTTTGTTTTTGTTTTTTTGATTGTTTTTTTAAATGGGAGCCTCCTACAAGTATATCACATTTTCCCTCACACCTTATTTAGTTATAAACGTCTTTATGGCAGCTTATGAAAATACACTCTATAAACTTCAGGAAGCAAAAATAAAAGTCTAAGGTGTAATCAATCACTGGCTGTAATCATTTCAGTTTTTTCTGAATGAGTGTGGTTTACACTGTGCTTCTCTAACTTCCTTCCTCTTCAGGTCCAATGTCCATGCTGGTAGCTGTCCCCTCTTGGCCCTCTGACTTCTTAGGTGACTACAGAGCAGGCATTGTAGCCACTGAACTCAAGACACAGTCACTGAATATGTATGGCTGAATCAAAGAGTGAACAAATGAATGGTGTATCAGAGTACGTATATGGCCTCAAGGGGTCTGGACCCACAACAATCATAAAAAATGATTTGTAAGCATCACGTTTTAACCTTGACATGCCTACCAATCTTGCATTCCTGCCCGTATCTACCAGTGTTTTGACCTAAAAACAAATGCTCAGAATAGCCATTACCTACACTGATGTTTCTGAAAGTTGTGCAGTGTTTACTGACAGCCTCCAATATCCCCTGAAGTTCTCAGCCTGTCTGAAAAAACAAGCCAGGAGTCCCCATACTCAGCCTCCATTACAGAATGGGGCTTGAAATAAGCTAACAGCAGGGAGAATGTGCGCAGGGCTCCTGTGCCTGGGTGCTCAGTTTCTCTGGGTTCCTGCATGACCCCTTATAGTATTTCTACTTCCTTTGTTATCATCTGACCTTGGCTTGGTGGCTTACTTTTATCTTCATTTTCTGTTTCTATGAGGCTGAGACCTAGAGCACCTGGGGAACAGAAGTTCCAGCTATGTACAACCTAGGGGTCAGACTAAGAGGAACCCTCCTATACAAATGCAGGCTCTTCATCACAAAGGCTTGGATTGCATCAGATGTAGCCTTTAACTTGTTGTTGGTGGTGTTGTTATGGGCTGTAGAGTCATCTTCTAATTCCTAGTTACAGTTTATCTTTGTGATGGCTAAATAATCTTAGGGTGAGGAACCTGTGTGTATGTGTGTGTGTGTGTGTGTGTGTGTGTGTGTGTGTGTGTGTGCATGTTTACAGGTAGGAGGTAAGCCAGTGAAAGGTAATTGTGGCTCTTATTCAAGGGAAAGTGCATCCTACCTTGAATAGGCTTGGGGGTGCATGAGATGATCCTAGAAGAGTTAACAGTAATGACCTCAGTAGGCTCTTAAACCACCACCCACCCCATCAGTTTGTCATACTTTGGTAACTTGCACACTGCTATGCCACCAATATTTCAGATACCATCAGGGTCACCCATTGCGGCAGGTTTCAGCAGAACCTTCAAACTAAGATATATTAGGCAGAAATTTAGTCAATGAAAATCCTATCGATGACAACAGAACACTGTCCTGCTCACCCAGTTTGGACATGTCACCAGGAAAGATCAGTCACTGGAGGAGGACATCCTGCTTCGATGTAGTGGGCTAAGGAAGGGGAGGGAGACTTGATGAGATGGAGAGACAGTAGCTACAGACAGGCGCTGGCACCTACATTCTGAGGATGCTGCAGGACTGGACCAACACTTTATTCTGCTGGATATGAGGTTGCCATGAGTCAGCGTCAACTCCAGGGCAGCTAACAACCACCACACCAAACAGTGTGGGTCTAAACTGAAGGCAACAGGTAGTTCCTCAAGCTTTTACTACAGGCGAACAACGTTGTTTCATTACACGCCATAGGGTCAATTATTTTGCATCGTGATCCTGCAGAGCAGAGATGTGTCTCCTAGGTTATGATATTTACAGGAGCAAATCACCAGGTCTTTCCCTTGTGGAGCTGGTGGGTTTAAACCTCTAACTGTTCAGTTAGCCACTGAGCATTTGACCATTGTGACACCAGCGCTCTTTGGTGGAACAACGTAAGTGGATTTAAACTGTAGTGATATCAACATGTCAGCAGGTGAGGGAGGTGATTGGAAAGGAGACAGAGTGGAGACCAAGAGGCCCATATGTGAGTTCAAGAGCAATCTAGGAGGGAAAAGAGCTTCGGCTGGGGCAGTGCCATAAGGAGGATCAGCTTGTAGAGAGAGACAAAATTGCTGTGAGGTGAAGAGGAGGCGTCTCTAGAAAGATGTCCAGGTCTTCCATAATGGAATTAATAGATGGTTTTGCTATTGACTGAGATAAAGAACAGAGTTGTAGTGAGCAAAGGGGCTACTGCCAGTAATTTGTAGTAAAATTCATATATGTTCCAGCTCATGTACACTCTAGACTTGTTGTTGTTAAGTGCTGTTGAGTTAAGTCAGTTCTGGCCCACAGTGACCCTGTATAGAGTTTCCAAGGAGCAGCTGGTGAGCTTGAACCACCGACCTTGCAGTTCAAACTTGACTTTGCAATCCAGAGCATTAACCCACAGTGCCATAGTCTAGCCCATCTCAAACTGAATCCTTTGAACATCTGGTTAAAATTGATTCCATAGATCTGGGTTAAGGTAGCATTTCTAACTTATTAACTTTCAGCTCCCAGATGATGTCCATGCTGCTGATCTAAGGAACATAGTTTGAACCAAGGTTCTAGATTATTCAAAGCATTTCTCCTGGATTGTACCAGTCTTCAGTGGTATCGTCATCCACTCCGCTAACACGCTCACCGTCTCTGTTCTTAGCACATAGGAAAGTAGCTAGCTGGCTGTTCTGTGAAGGACAAAGCAGGACCCAGAAGCACAAGACAGGGGGCTTCCCAATTCACTGCACCAGAGGAAAGCCCCCTGCCTCATGCTCCTGTGTCCTGCCTTGTCCTTCACAAGGAAGGGGTCACTGAAGTGTTGCCAAAGAGGTTGGCGTGTCTTCATGGAGACCATGACTCAGGGAATTGCTAGATTTCTGGTCTCTGTCTATTACTATTTGAAGACTTAATCATGTCTGATAGTTTGAACAAGAAAACCATTCACCCACCTCTTAAGCACGACATTTTGCTGCATTTGAGGAAGGATTGGCAATAAACTATTTCTCATTTTCTGATTCCACAGACACAGAATAACATATCTACTATCAAAAAAAATAATAATAAATTATCCCACTGAAGATGCTACTGTATTCCAACAAGGGTTACAGACCTAGGAAGGAGAGAGAATTATCCTGCTTGTAGTTTGGACAGTGAAAAGGAAAACCTTTATTTCACCATTCTCTGTTGCAATATTATGTTCCTCCAAAGCTTAATAAAATGATATATTCTCCCTTGATTTCATTTCCAGAATCTTCCTCATCAGACACTATTTAAATTCTAGTTATTTTCCCACCAAAAGGCTACAAGATGAGTTCAGGAGGGCTCACAGATTTCAGAGAGAGTACACAGAGATTTCACCAGCTACGTGAAATGAATGTTATATGAGATGCCACCACACATCTATACTGATGTAGAACTGAAAAGAGGTAGTTCCTGATTTGAGACGCATTCGAGTTACAAAGCACTGCACTTAGGACCATCTGCTTTTATTTTTGTACATCTGTTTCAGAGAAAAATTTGCTGATGTTATCATTCTTGGATGTTCAAAGACTGTATTTCTAATGATTCTGAAAATGAAAAGCAATAATAATGAAAACTAAAAGAAAAATAGAGAGAGAGGTATTCAACTTATGTTAGATCCAACCAGCTTAAGATGGGGTCCTCAGAACGGGATCCCGTAATAAGTCAGGAACTATTTATAGTCAACAACTGTTGTTGTTGTTAGGTGCCATTCAGTTGGTGTCGTCTCATAGCGACCTTATAATGGGACACAATTCTCTAGCTCTACACATTAAAACAAAACAAAAATACCACAACACATGCATAAAGAAAAATAAACTTCCATCCCCTAAATGTTTGCAATGGAAATAAATATGGAAAAATATTCAGCTGGGATGCAACGTGAGATTTTGTAGATCTGTTTGATTTCCTAAATAAGGTGTTTGTCGTGATGAATGTTAACTAACACAGGAAACAAATTCTGGATCTATGACTGGAGGCTGTACATTTTTATATTTTACTTACTATGTTCACATATTTTAGTTCTAATTCATGGATCCTAAAAATAGGACTTTCTCACAAGGAGGCTTATTATGAGCCCAGCAGGAGGTACCAGGAAGATGACGTGTAAGAGGAAGGAGATTCTAATTCATGGCATCTCTGCCTGTATCAGAGTAGACGTCGACGTGTGTGCCATACAGCTGTCAACACCTGTGACCTTCTGCGGTGCCTGTGAGTGGATATGAATCACCAGTTTTTCAGTAAGCTGACAAGAGGGTCAGCCATTTGCACTAACCGGGGACTCTGGAAGGAAGTTAGGAGTTGGGAGGCCTGTTGGCACCACTGCTGATTCGACATCAGCATCATTTTATTGCCACCTCATTTCTAAGATATGGTAGGACTCTACTTCAAATCCTTCAGATCTAAAGCAGAAATAATGTATCCCACCTCCATATCATAGAGTGCTTGTGTAGAGGAAATGAACCTAACTACTTAGGTAGATGTTCCTAGCACAGAGCTTTGCAAGATTAAATAGATAATTTACTTTTTTTTATTTTTCAGGTCCTTGAGGAGACCTGGTGGCACACTTGTTAAGTACTTGGCTGCTAACCTAAAAGTTGCAGGTTTGAACCCACCAGCCACTCTGGGGGTGAAAGAAGAGGCAATCTACTTTCATAAAGATTGTTGTTGTTTGTTGTTAAGTACCCTTGAGTCGGATCTGACTCACAGCGTCCCTGTACAGGGTTTCTGAGGATTGGCTGGTGAGCTTGAACCACTGACCTTGCAGTCCAGTACATAAGCTTGCAGCACCACACCAGGACTTTCTAAAGATTGTGGCCTTGGAAATCCTATGGGGCAATTGCACTCTGTTCTTTAGAGTTGCAGTGAGTTGGAGTGGATTCCACAACAATGCCTTGATTTTGGATGTTAGCTCTGCGCTGCTTGCATATCTCCTGGGAGGTTCCTCTCTAGGGGCTTAAACACTAGCCCTCTGTTAACAGAGGGCTTCTGGTCACTGGAAATTTTTGCAGAATCATATAATGCAAAATCCTCCTTTAACTTTTCCTAAACCAGCCAAACTCTGGCAAAAAGAACTACACAAAATACTCCTAATTATAAGTGACTTGAGGTTACTTTTTAAAATTACAAATGTTTTTGATAGTTTACATGGGAGAACATTAGCTTTACATTCATCCTATCATATATCATTTCATTGCCATGGTTACAATCCCGTCCATGCGTTATCAACCAACCAAAGGGTATACCCTGCAAGCCTGCCCCCTGTTTGTCAGCACACAGCCCCTCTCTCTCTCTGGGTCTAGAGTCCCCAGCTGCTCCATCTCTCCATGCTACATAAGATTTTAATGGTTGGTTTTTTAAAAGCAGATCATTAGGACTTTCTTACAAGACACTGCTAGGTAGACTTGAAACACCAAGCTTTCAGTTAGCATCCAAGTGTGTTAATAATGTGTACCACCTAGAACTCCATAGATATTATATATTGGCTTCATTTTTCATTAATGTGGCATAGTTTAAAAGGGGATTATAACATTCAAGTTAACCCCAGCTTATAAAACCTGTGATTATCTGCCTATCCATCCATCCATCCATCCATCCATTCATCCATCCATCCATCCATCCATCCATCCATCCATCCATCCATCCATCCATCCATCTATCTATGTCTGTGAAAGGAAAGTTGTGTGCCAGGGTTGTATCCTTTCACCATACTTATTCAATCTGTATGCTGAGCACATAATCTAATGAATTATATAATATGAAGAAAAATGTGGCATCAGAATTGGAGGAAGACTCACTAACCTGTGATATGCATATGATACAACTTTGGTTGCTGAAAGTGAAGAGGATTTAAAATATTTATTGATGAAAATCAAATACCACAGCCTTCGGTATGGATTATACCTCAATGACAAGAAAA
>NW_006408672.1:5749593-5758110 GCF_000296735.1 Chrysochloris asiatica | reverse complement strand
CCTTTTTGGTTTTCTGACTCCAGATCTTTGCACATTTTGTTGTAATATTTGGCTTTATCTTCTCGAGCTGATCTTTGAAATTTTCTGTTCAGGTCTTGTACCTCCTCATTTCTTCCATTTGCTTTAGCATCTCTAAAATGGAGAGCAAGTTTCAGTGTCTCTTCTGACATCCATTTTGTCCTTTTCCTTCTTTCTTGTCTTCTTTATGACTTTTTGCTTTCTACCTGTATGATGTTCTTGATGTTATCCAGTAACTCTTCTGGCCTTCGGTCTTTAGTGTATAATGTATCAAATCTGTTCTTCAGATGGTCTCTAAATTCAGGTGGTATATATTCAAGGTCATATTTTGGCTCTGGTGGACTTGTTTTCATTTTCTTCAGCTTCAGTTTGAATTTGCATATGAGTACTTGATGGTCTGCTCCACAGTCTGCCCCTGGCCTTGTTTTGACTGATGATATGGAGCTTTTCCATCGTCTCTTTCCACAGATGTAGTCAACTTGATTTCTGTGTTTTCTATCTGGCAAGGTCCATGTGTGTAGTCATCTCTTATGCTGTCTAAAGAAGGTATTTGAAATGAACAAATCATTGGTTCTGCAGAATTCTATCATGCGATATCCAGCATCATTTCTATCACCAGGGCCATATTTTCCAACTACTGATCCTTCGTCTTTGCTCCCAACCTTTGCATTCCAACCACCACTAATTATCAATACATCTTGATTGCATGTTTGATGTTGTTGTTGTTAAGTACCATGGAGTCGGTTCCGACTCGTAGTGACCCTGTATAGGGTTTCTGAGGCTATAAATCTTTACGGGAGCAGAAAGCCTCATCTTTCTCCCGTGGAACAGCTGGTAGTTTTGAACTGCCGACCTTGGGGTTAGCAGCCCGATTTGTAACCACTACGCTACCAGAGCTCCTTACGTGTGTCTTTTTTTTCCCCCCACATTTTAAAGTCCGAAAATGCTTAGGATACAGGTTTTCAGTGGTTGTGGTGGTGCTGTGCTGTGGAGTCAGTTCTGACTCATAGCGACCCTGCATAGGGGAAAGGTGTGTCTTTTAACAAACAAATGTTCCTTCAGGCCCTGCCCTGGGGACTAATTCATTCATAAGGAGCCCCAGTTTTGAAGTGGGTTAACGAACTAACGATAAGGTAGGTAGTTTGAACCCGCCAGCTACTCCTCAGGGGAAAGATGAGGTTATCTGCTCTGGTAAAGATGACTGCCTTGGAAATTCTCTAGGCAAGTTATACTCTGTGCTATGTAGTCACTATGCGTCAGAATTAACTCAACAGCAATGATTTGGATTTTCTGATTACCAGCCATATGAGACAAGGAATCCCAAACCTGCAGAGTACAATGTTCTCAGGTCAGTTGGTTTTGTATGGTTTGGCAGAGATTTATTAACTACAAAGAAGAAGAATACAGACAGAATTACAGCCACAAAATTTAAACCATGATGCATCTTGTGGCCAGAAGAAAAAAAGTTAATGCCTGGGAGAACATCATAAATGGTTAATGATGTACTGCAAACTGATCACTCTCCAGCAAGCATTTAACTAATTTGTTCTCCATGACTGAACAAACACAACAATTCAAACCACGACTTTAAGTTTGCTAAAATTAGTACTGATATGCCAGTCCTCCCTCTACAAAAATCCAAGATTGCACCCTGCTCCCCAAGGAAATCATAGTTAAAGTTAATTAAGATATTTTGCTTTCCATAATGATGAGTTACATGCATTTCCTTTGTACTACTTTGCATCACTAAACAGAAGCTTCTTTGTAATGTGCTTTTCTAGCTAGGGTTAGGAAATGCTAACATGGTCTGTCAAAGTAGCACAGGAATTTCCATCTATTGTGATTGTGAAATATAAAGTACTAGATTTCCAAAGGACAGTTTCCCTGGTGTATAACCAATTGTGTGTGTGTGTTTGTGTGTGTGTGTGTTTTAAACATCACAATGGTAGACTGCATATACAATGTTAAAATCTCACACATGAGCAAGGCCATGACTTTGCTTAGCCTCAGTATCTTCATCTGTACAATGGGACTAATACAACATATAAACAGCACAACTAGTGCTTGGTTCACAGTGAGCACTGAAGAAATGTCAGCTATTGTTCACACCATGATGACTACCGTCACTTTAAGTGAAGGTTCTGACTTTATCTGGACTAGCTTACTGATGTTAGGAAAATTGCACTATTTAGTTGGTTACAATTTGCCCATCTAAAATGAGGATGATAAATCTTGCTCTGAAGGACTGGTTGTTGTTGTTGTTGTTAAGTGCCGTCGAGTCAGTTCTGATTCATAGCGACCCTGTACAGGGTTTTCGAGGGTGTAAATCTTTACGGGAGCAGAAAGCCTCATCTTTCTCCCGTGGAGCAGCTGGTAGTTTCGAACCTGGTATAAGGAGCAAACAATACCTGTATCATTAACTTTTGTAAACAACACCTGTTATATATGTCCTTATTAATGTATATAAAATATGAACCATAGTTACTGGCCCCTGGCAGATGTTCAAAAGATAGTAAGCCCTGATATCTTTTCATATATTTTTAACACATTTTGAACAGAACTTCTCTAAGTCAGGTCAAAAAATGATAGAAATGGACTAACTTCTATAGAATCCAGAAAATGATTTAAACTGAAATGGCTGCCCAACATGTTTCAGAGTATGATGGAAAATAATTCCTGGAAAAATTAACTAGGATTCAAACACACCGTCTAATACAGTTTAAAATGAAAACACCTAAGTTTGCCTATGATGAAAAGAAAAAAAGACTCCTTTGAAACAAGTGTATGGGTACCTCAAACTATAAAATAATGAGATGATAACTAATCACATCTATTCATGTGGCTTATGGCAGGTATGTAGATAGTTTATGAGGATTCCTAGCTTTATCATATGTAAAATAATTCTAGCTACAACATTTATCAGACTTGAGCATTTCAGACAAAAAGAGTCAATTTCTTCACCAATTTCTCTCCTGCTCTTCTATCACTTTGCAGATACTCAGACTAAAATAAACAAACAAAAAATTCTACTATATATAGGATGATGGCAGATAGAGTCTTCCCTCTTGTGTCAACCAATAGATGAAAGCTCTCACTTCTTAATTAAGAATCCACCCACAGGCATAACTTTCATCTCATTTAATATGTGGAACATGCCAAGCTCCAGTATGCTTGCAATTTCTCTGGAAAGGTTTAGAGAAAGTATTAAAGAATTCAACATTAATTCTTTAATGCTCCCCCCTCCCCTAATCACATCTAATACACTCAGGAAATGAAGCGAAATTGCCATTAAGTTTAACAAATACTTGTGGGAAAACTACCTGGTGCACAGAAAGGCGTCACCCAAGCTCTTAGGCTAGACGAGAGGACGGAACAGTATTCGTTTGGAAGATAACCCAAGTAGCATTGTGAGCACACAAAAGGCAAGGGAAGAGATTACTGGGACAAATGTTAGAAGAGGAGGCATATTTGTTTGTTTTTGTCTTTTTACTCATTATTCTGCTTTCTAAATTTACTGGAAACCAACCAAATCCAACACTTTGCCATCCTGGCAACCCCATGTTTCAGAGTAGAACTGTAATCCACAGCATTTTCTTGGCTGTAACTGTTGCTAAGTGTCATCAAGTTGGTTCGATCTCATAGTGAAGGAAACACTGCCTGGTCCTGTTTCATCTTCACATTTGTTGTCATGTTTCAGTCCATTGCTGTTGCCACTGTGTCAATCCATCTAGTTGGGGTCTTCCTCTTTTTCATGGATCTTCTACTTTACCTCCTGACAACATACCCAATGTATGAGAGATGAAGTCTCACCATCTTCACTTCTAAAGAGAATTCTGGTTGCACTTCTTCCAACACAAGCTTCTTAGATCTTCTGGAAGTCCACGGTACATTCAATATTCTTTGCCAACACCACAACTTAAATGCATAGATTTTTTTGGTCTTCTTTAGTTGGTGTCCGACTTCCACATGCATATCATTTCTTAGGTCAGGTATTTCTTAAGTCCTCAAAGTGACATCTTTGTTCTTTAACATCTTAGAGAGGTCTTTTGTAGCAGGTTTGTCTAATGCAATATGTCCTTTGATTTCTTGACTGCTGCTTCATTCTTGGATCCTTGTTTCCTTCAGTACAGCTTAGATTTCTTCCTTCAATAACTTCTACAATTGTCAGATCATTCTTCCATGGCCCTGCTGAATGGCTTTGAACCTCCAACGTTAAGTTAGTTGAGTGCAAATTGTTTGTGCCAACTGGGGACTTAACTTGACTTGGAAAACAACCTTAAAGACATGTGAAAGTTTGGCAGTTTAAACCCACCCCACAGTTCTGTGGGAGAAAGACCTGGTGATCTGCTTCTATAAAGACTGGTGTTTATGTTGGTGGTGATACTGAGTTGCTCCCAAGTCATAGTGACCCCTATGCACAATAGAACAAAACACTGCCCAGTTCTGTGCCATCCACACAATCATTGCTGTGTAAAGATTAAACTCTCAAATACCAAACCCAGAACTGCCAAGTCAATTCTAACTCATAACAACCCTAGTGGACAGAGAATTCCCCGTAGGGTTTTCAAGACTGTAACTCTTTACAGAAGCACACTGCCACATCTTTCTCCTGCAGAGCAGCCGGTAGGTTTGAACCACTCACCTTTTGATTAGCAGACGAGAACTAGACAACTGTACACCCCCAAGCTCTTTCTATAAAGATTACAGCCAAGAAAATTCTATGAGGCAGTTCTGCTCTGTCGCATGGGGTCACTATGAGTGGGAATGGACTCAAGGACAACAAGATCTTAGGGTTGGAACATCAAACCCAACACAATGCACTTCTGTTGAGTTGATTCCAACTTATGGAGATCCTATAGGAAAGAAGAGAATCGCTCCTTATGGTTTCTGAGTAAATCTTTATGGTAGCAGACACATGTGTTTGAACTGCTGACCCTTACGTAGCAGTCCAATGCCTAACCCACTGCACCACTAGTAATCCTTTTTAGGGTTAGAAGGTATTATAGAAATACAGCCCCACAATCCTCAAGCTGAGGTCTTAGAACTTTGGGGTATGTGGTGTGGTATTAGAATAAGAATCCTTCAGTTAAGCAGAGTTTATCTACTTGAGCTTCAATGTCAAGTAATGAGAAATTTCAAATATTACTTTATGTTAAACCAGACACCTATATGCCGGCAGATAATTAAAAGAATTCACAAGTATTTTCAAAACTTAACACTTTGCTTCACAGATAATTTAAGCCAGTAAGGGAATGTTCTGGGTGAAAACCAACCTCTCTGTGGTTTTGTACTATAATGCCCTTGTTGTTGTTGTTAGATGCTGTCAAGTTGATTCCAATTCAAAGCAAGCCAATATAGGGTTTCTGAGGAGCAGCTGGTGGATTTGAACTGCTGACCTTGTGGCTGGCAGTCCAGTGCTTATACAACAGCACCAAACCAAGAGTCTACTCTACTACCATCATTGGCAGGCAAATTGAAAGATTTGAGAAAAATTCAGTCTCTTTAATAGCACATGAATAAGACTGAGAGACCCAGAAAAGTTAAATGACTTATAATGATGTTCAAATTAGCTATAGAAGGAGTCTCCATTCCCTCACCTGATGTTTTAAATAGGATAATATACTCTCTGGCTAACTTGATAATTACCTGTGGGTTGAACTTGGCTGGGGCATGTTTAAGGGGTCAAGTCCATTTGGCTCACACTGAAGTCACTATTATTTCTGAGAAATGAGAGCCTGCTTCAAAAATGAGCCTGCCTTGTGCCCATGACATAGGCTCTCAAGTTCTGAATAAACAATTTACGTATCTCCAGAATTCACGGCAACTCAACTCTCTAAGGTTTCCAGACTTGGTGTCTTATATGTCCAATCCTCAAGAATCTATGATTTTTGAGTTTTCACTGGCCCCAGATTACAAAAGATAGGAACAAAAGCAAATGAAGATTAGATCTAACTGTCCCATAAAAGCAGAAATCCATCTGCTAGAACTGTATTATTAAGGAAGACCTATTGGGTAGTTCTGAATATTAGTTAAATAATAAGCAAAAAGGTGGGAAAATGCTCAGTGCTTCATAAATTAACTCATCCTTTTATAAATCCATACTCAGATTTATTCTCATTGTCAGTGCTTTTCCACATTCTGGACAAAAGGGTCTGGAATTCATGATACATGAGTACTCAGGGCAGGTCTGGTCTGTAGGAAGCATCTAGGGAGTCTGCTCCGCTCTATAATCTGACTCCAGTGATACTTCAGTTTCTGTGCTGCTCACATGTGCAAATTATAAGTGAAACAACTCTGCAACTCTGTCACCATGATGGTCCACAGAAGCCATGTCTTAAAACTGGACTAAGAGGACTATCTAACAATGAATACTTCGGGATTTTTCTGGGAGATTTTCTCCCTTCACTGAAAGTAGAGGTTTACAATAAACAGACAGATAAAAATGCTATTGCCATTTCCAAGCACAATGTGGTCATTCCCTCACAATAAGGGTTGTAATTTCTAAGCAATATCCCATACCAATTCTATTATTATATGCCTATAATTTATGCAGCAAGACTTTGAAATTCACCTTATAAATATCAATTTTTTAATATTACACTGGAGATATTAATGCTTTAAATGAACATGTTAAATGAACTCAATAATCATTCCAAGTAAAAATGTCTCCTTGACTCAGCAACACAGTGACATTCATAAGTGGATTCCCACATTCCACCAGTAAACAAAATTAGTTGTCCTTCATATTTCCTAGATGAAGAGACTAAAGCATAGGTAAAGCATATGGATTGCTGTTAGGTGCCATCACGTCAGTATCGACTCACAACAACCCTATGCACAACAGAATGAAACACTGCTGGGTCCTGGGCAAACCTCACAATTGTTGCCACCTATGAGCCCACTGATGCTGCCACTTTGCTAATCCATCTTACTGGGGTCTTCTTCTTTTTCTCTGACCCTCCACCTTACCAAACATGATATTCTTCTCCACTGTTCAATAATTTCTGAAGCCTGTTGGATCATCTTTATTTGTAATGGGTACAAATATGGATCTCTTCCAAGCTGTTGGTCAGGTACCTGTCTTCCAACATTTTTGGTATAGATGAGTGAGTGCCTCCAGTGCTGCATCAGTTCATTGAAACATTTCAATTTATAGTCAGTAAATTCCTTGAATTTGTTTTCAACAATCAGTGCTGTTTTGACTTCTTCCTTCAGTATCATTAGTTTTTGATCATATGGTACCTCTTGAAATGGTTGAGCATTGACCATTTCTTTTTGGTGGTTCCTTCCATCTTCAATTGATGATCCCTGCTGCACGAGATGTTTTTAAAGTGTTGAAGAGCAAAGCTGTCAGCTTGAGGATTAAGGTGCGCCTGACCCAAGCCACGGTATTTTCAATAACCTCATATGCATGCAAAAGTTGAACAGTGAATAAGGGAGACCATAGAAGAATTGATGCATTTGAGTTATGGCATTAGAGGAGAATATTGAAAGTACCATGGATTTCCAAAAGAACAAATAGATATATGTTGGAAGAAGTACAGCCAGAGTGGTCCTTGGCAGCTAGGCTGACCTGACTTCATCTCTCAAACTTTGGACATATTGTCAGGAGATACCAGTCACTGGAGAAGGATATCATATTTGGTAAAGTGAAGGGGAAGAGAAAAAGAGGAAGCCCCATAGCGAGATGGATTGGCAAAGTGGCAGCATCAATGGGCTCAAGCATGGCAACAGTTGTGAGGTTAGCCCATCCAGGCAGTGTTTTGTTCTGTTGTGCATAGAGTTGCTATGAGTCGGTACCGAATTGATGGCACCTAACAATAGCAATACACATGGACCTCAGCAGATGGAATACACAGAAATGAAATTGACTTCATCTGTGGAAGGACATGGTGAAACAGCTTATTAAGGGAACTTATTAATGGAAGTTTACAGCTATTTCTCTTCATTTTGAGTTGTGCCCTATCAGCAAATGAAGGTTATGTGGGCTTTACTCCCATGGGCTTTATTCCATTCACATCATCACAGTCAACTCTACTTTGAGGAGGCAGTTGTTCTTCAGTCACATTTTGAGTGCCTTCCAACCTGAGGGACTCATTTTCTGGCACTCTATCTGACAGTGTTTCTCTGCTATTCATAAAGTTTTCAGTGACTAAATATTCGGAAGTAGTTCGTCACTCTTTCTTCCTAGTGTGTCTTCATCTGGAACTTCATCTGAAACCTGTCCACCATGGGTGACCCTGCTGGTATTTAAAGTACCCGTGGCATAGCTTCCAGAATCACAGCAACTCACAAGCCACCACAGTACAACAAATTGACAGATGAGTGGTGGTCAACTGCCTATATTTCTTGTTAAAATGAAATGTTAAAATAAACTAGAAATTGGTAAAGAATAGGATGGCACCTTTTTCCTGGCTAAATTCATGCACCTTCCTGAAATTTTTGTCTGGTAGATACAAGGACCTCAGACTATGGGTCTTTGATATATAGTCAAAGTAG
>NW_006408672.1:5740751-5748328 GCF_000296735.1 Chrysochloris asiatica | reverse complement strand
TCTGAGTTAAAGAGCAAAGATGTCAGTTTGAAGACTAAGGTGTACCTGACCCAAGTCATGATATCTGCAATGACCTCATATGCATGTGAAAATTGAACAAGGAATAAGCAAAAACCAGAGAAGAATCAATGCATTTGAATTATGCTGTTGGTGAAGAATACTGAATACATCATGGAGTGACAGAAAAAAAAGTACATTTGTCTTGGAATAAGTACAGCCAGAATGCTCCTTACAAGCAAGGATGGCGAGATTTTGCTGTCAGGAGGGACGCATTCCTGAAGAAGGACATCATGGTTGGTGAAATGGAGGGTCAATGAAAACAAAGGAAGACCCTCAAGGAGATGGACTGACACAGTAGCAGCAACAATGAGCAGGGTTGTGAGGATGGAGCAGGACCTGTCAGTGTTTTGTTCTATTGTGCATGGAGTCATTGAGTCAGAATTATCTCAATGGCATCTAACAACATGACAAACCACAAGGTTTGTTGACCTATAGACCTAGAGTGGAGTGCCTTCAGGCTAAAGTTCATGGTAGAGTGGTATATTGGGAGCGGCTAGACTGAAGGTCTCAGACTTGGGGGCAGTTTAACAGAAGGATTGCAACTAAACAGTTGTGGTCCAGAAAATCAGGCTGCTCCCAGGTCAGGCTGCCCCCTGAGGAACTTGCAAAGCCTGCCTCAGGGAATAAGGAATTTTCAGTCTTTCCTTGTACACAGCCATGGCCTTCAGTTTAGTCTGCAAAAACATCTCTCTATCCTATCTCTGTTTCCCTAGCAACTACATACTTCTGATAAAGTTCCACTTACTGCTTGCATTTCTTATACCAAAAGTTTTTTTGCAATCTTTTCCCTGCCCCCAGCTCGCTCCTTTGATTTGTGTGTATAATAAACAAGCTGAACACAGGATGGTGTCACAGTATCTCCATCAGAGTGTTGTGTCCCACCAGGTCCCAACTAGTCTATTCTCATTTTGTGTCTTGTGTCTTTCTTTTTTCTAATCTCCCATCGCCCCTACTCGGGTTTAATCTCTCCGTGTGGGTCACGGAGTATAGCCACTTGTTGGACGTGGCAGTGGTGGACTATATGGGCATTTAATAGCAGGTCTAAAAGAGCTTGGTGATCTTGCCTTGTAGGCTAGAGGTCAGATCAAGGGGCTGAGGTCCAGAGAGAGACCTGCCTGTGGGGATAACCAAGGAGAGGCTATCCTGGCTGAAAAAACCTGCCCTGAGTGTTCTCTGATCCTGAATTTTAAACTCTTACCTTCTTTAATAAATCCTATACTGTACAGTGTCAGAGTTCTGTGTGGTCATTGAAATGAATTATGGAACTTAGCTGAGTCAAGGGGACTTCAGGAAGAATGGTTGGTGCCATTTTTTTTTTTTTTAAAGACAACTGCCAAACATCTTCATTGAAGAACCATTGATTCTAGAGGGTGACATTGATAACTACCACCAATGCTTCCCTTAATGAGGTTCCTGCTACAAAGACGCCTGCATAGATTCTAATTTCTACTTCATCACAGCCTTGAAAATTTATTATGATGTTACGAGTCCTGGTGTGATGCTGTAGGATTAGCATTGGACCACAACGTTGGTTTGAACTACAAGGTTGGTAGTTCAAACCCACCAGCTAGTCTTTGGAAACCTTACACAGGGTCACTATCAGTCAGAATCAACTAGACAGCACTTAGTTGTTAACAACAAGGGGATTCAAGTGTACCAACAGTTATAAAGATTGTACAGGATGAGGTTTTCCTTTGTCCTGTTTTATACAGAAAGTCCCCTTGAGTCAGAACTGACTGGGCATCTACTAACAGTAGCAACATTATGTTATTTTTATAGATGAGGGAACTAGGTGTCAGAGGGTGGCTCCCAAAGAAGTCCTGATGAGGAACAGTGAGAGTGATAATGCTATGTCCTCACTCACCACTTGACATGCTCAGTATAAGAGAAAATTAGTATTAATATAAGCTCACAATGTTGTTTTTCTCCTCTAAATGATCTGACCAGACTAATAAAAATTGGTGAAAAACAAACATCAGTCATATCTATCACCAACTTCTTTGCCTTATTAAGGAAGACCCTATTAACAAGCATTTACGACAAGAGAACCACGTGTCTTGTCTTGGCAACAACAATACCCTAAACCAAGCAAGTGATCTGATGCTAGAACTATCAGGTACCAGCTACAATGTAATGAAATGGATTGTTGCTTCTATAATCTCTTACCTTCCTCAGGTAGCTGTAACAACGCAAAACAAAAATCAACTACAGTTTTGGTTTCTCAATCATTAAGTCATTAATAATTGGTCTCTTTAATGGAAGGGACTAACCAGGGTTGTATTTCTTCTGGATTTTCAGACAGTAACCTGGTCTTAGTTTTTTTTTTTTTTTTTTTTTTCATTCTTTAAGATAGATAGTATCTTCACAGTGTAAATTGGAATCGTAATTGACACCCTAAATTTGCCTCTGAATTAAACATTGATGTATTGCCATTGTAGATCGATTATCATTATCATTGTAGTTTATCACTGTCACTGGTTTTTCTACTGCCTACTAAAACCTCTCTTCCAGGGTTTCAAAGAAAAAAGTGCAAACTGGGTATTTTAAAACACCTCCAGTTTCTCATTAGCAGTTTCTATAGTGTGCCAGGTAGAATCTGCTCGAGAAACAGATAAATTAATATGTCCCAGCCAAGGAATAGTGAGGGGAGATGCAAAGATAAAAAGGTATGATCTCATCATGATCCTGAACTTTACTAGGGATGGAGGTTAAATGGTTGGCCAGGTGGGAAATGGTGGTGGTGATGGTTGCAAGAAGAAAAATTTGGTGTAGGTCTTTCAGCCCTGCTTTTGCCATTCTCCCAAACTCAACCCACTGCTATCTAGTGAATTCTGATTCATAGTGACCCCACACTGGGGTTCTTTATGGGAGCAGTTATTCTTATCTTTCTCCCTCAGAATGACTAACTGATGGATTAGAACCACTCACCATGACTTTAGTAGCCCTGTATCCAACCCACAATACCACCAGGGCTCCTTTCTCCATTCCCCATCCCCATTTAAAATCACAGCACTTCTTCCTGACTCATCCCTTACTTAGGTCAACAGTGCACCTCTCAGGGGAACAGGATTCTTGCTGCCTATGGAATACCATGACTGTTGCTATTTGTTGCTATAATGTCAATCCCAACTCATGACCACCTCATGTATGTCAGAGTAGGATTGTGTTCCATAGGGTTTTCAAGGACTGTGACCTCTCAGAAGCAGATTGCCAGACCCATCTCCCAAGAAGCCACCTGAGGGGCAGTCAATGTTTTGGCTTGTAAATTAACACTTGCTTGCACTATCCAGGGAACTTCTATACCATCATTAATGGGTACTTTTGGTATAACAATTTTGTAAAGGAAAAGAAAAAATAGGGAGGCTATGGAAAAGACTCAAACACATAAGCCAATGTATGTTAACAGTGATTTTAGACCCCTGAGTTGCACAACTTCTGGGATACCAACACATCATATCCCATATAAGGGTGTCCCATATATGGAGGCCCTGATTAATTACTGCAAGTAATAATATGTCCAGTGATTTTAATTTTCTTCTTATTGTTTCTCTGCATTTAAAAATCATTCCAAGGGATCAATGTATTTTCTTCTATCAGATAAACACCACCACCACTGTTGTTTTCAAGTGCCATTGAGTCAGTTCTGACACCACTGTTCAGCGTTTCCAAGGAGTGGCCAGTAGGCTTGAATCACCAACTTTGCACTTAGCAGTCCAGTACTTATCCTACAGCACCACACCAGTGTTCCCATCAAACCCCACTGTTGTTAAGTGCCGTCAAGTCAGTTTTGACTCATAGTGACCCTGTATAGGGTTTCTAAGCAGAAGCTGGTAGGTTTGAACCACCAACTTTGTGGTTAACAGCTCAGTGTTTATCCTACAGCGCCACACCAGGAGTTCATCAACACCACTAATATTTTCTATCTAAGATATAGTGAATAGCTCTCCTGTCTTCCTTCCCTAGGAGAGCTCCACAGTTGCATATTTAGTCAGAAGACTCAAATTAAGAGTGAATCATTTGCCAATTGGGAGATAATGTTCTGCTTTTGTATTTCAGCTGTGTCCTACCACCAGGTTGCCTACTTTACATGTAATGAGAAAGCTTAGAGCCAGCCTTGAGAAGAAAGAATTAGAGAAATCTGTGAAAAAAGTAGTTGGCTTACTAAATATCACAAAGGAGATATAACCCAGAGCCCAAACACTGTCAGAAATTCAGCACAGTTTTTAAGCTGCTAGTTGTTGTCACTGTTCTTCACAAAGGTGAACAGAGGCAATAGAATCAGTTCTTACTTTTCTTCTATAATCAGATGCCATCAAATCAATGTGCCTCTTGATGACCCCATTTTGTGTCATCAGATAACTATAATCCATTGATGTTTCCATGCCTGATTTTGGGGAAGTAGATAACCAGGACTTTCTACGGAAGCACCTCTGAGTTGATGACGAACTCCAACACCTTTTGGTCTCAGCCAAGCACATTAACTATTTGCACCACCCAGGGACTCCAAGTGATTCCTATTCTTGCATGCTAAAAACGTTCTCCCAGTTATTTTTAACTGGCTTATTTACTACTGGATACAAATAGTAAAGTCCAGAGGTACCTATAACTTATTCATCACACACCCCCTAAAAAAAAAATAAAAAAAAAAAATCCAGTAAATTCTTAGAGAAATTCTATTTCTCAGCTTTTTCTCAGTCCCTTTACAACAGCTCATGTGTCCTTAATCTGTGCCTTGTGGAATTTCAGAAACCACTTCTGAGTGGCAAATGCAATAATGAGTTTTCTCCACTGGGTGAACACTTGGAGTCCCTTCTTTCCCCACCTGTTTACAGGAACTCTTAATGTTACTAAGAGAACAGCCTGCTGCAGAACCTTTGAGCTTCAAATATGCCAATTACATTGCTCTTTGGGGGAATCTAGCTCATCAGGTGAAATCACTTGGGTTGCTGCTTAATGATTGTGATACACAGCATTCGTCATTTAAAATCCCATGATGCTCCCCCAACTGCATCTCTGACTTTTAACACTTCACCATCAAGGAACTCTGTGAATCAAAGTGTGTTATCTGTGGAATGAGTGAAGTAGCTATATTTGACACTTTTCCATTCAGAAAGATGCCTCAATGTAACACAAAGAACTGTTAAGAGAGAACGAGATATACAATCAGCACTGTAAATTGAAAACGAGATGCAGCACTCCTGAACAGGCACGTGCGTTTTCTAAGATTCTTAAAGGTTTATTGAGAAAGGTTGGCTACAAATACTCTATAAGCTTGCATTTAAAAATATGCAACCGATTTTGCAAGCTACTCTGTTAAATTCGAAGACAAATGAGTAGTGTCAGACTTCCCTACTGGTTAATCCCAATGACCAAACTCATGTCCATGGGGACAGGAACAACATCCATCACATCTGGTTTTGAGACAAGCAATAAAAAATGAAGATTCCAGCTAGTATGAAGGGTTGACGCCGTTTTCTGGAACCCACTACGGCCAGCAGCATCCCTGGTAAACAAAGCTTCAGAAACACTAACTTAACAAAGGAAAGATGGAAGAATATAAGATCAAGATCACTTTGCCGCCTCTCTGCATCTTGTTTTAATCGGAAAAACTAAGTGATTCAAACAGTTTTTGTTTCATTCTAATATGAAGCAATGCATGCTATTTGAGGGTTGATTACTAAATTGAAAGCAAGACACTAAGCAGAACTGAGTGACCATTTCCAATATCTAGCATTACTTCTGCTCACCCATATGTTAAATCTGTAGGCGAGGGGGCTTTTAAAAATTCATAGAACGAAATGATAATGGAACTTTTCATTAAACTCTTTGGTTCCTCAAACACTGAATCTATAACGAAGATGAGAGATTTTGAGACTAGATAAAGCAAAGAGCCAGTGATAATAAGCTTTTAAGTTTGATGAAGAGATGTCAGGAGTACTAGATGTATCTAGCGGGGCTTCATAATGGTTCTTCCGATTTCAGTCAGAGCCTATACAGTGAGATCCAACCAGAATCAAATTTGTAAAATGTGGATATACTGGAGCCATAACAAGGATGGAAAAAACATGGGTGCAAGCACTAACATGGGTGACTCACAGGAGGCCTACAGACCCATTTTAAGAGTCTGAAGCAGGAGATGGGATAATTGCCAAGACTGTGGAGGGTGATACACATTAACACGGGCACAATGGGCATCAGCTCTGAGCCAGGCAGCATTGTTTCCAGCTCTGCCAATGAAGAAATCTGGTGGCTGTGCAACCTTCATGCTGCCTTTGTTTTCTAAGAGGAAGACTGAGTTTCTAGCAGGGCTTGGAACCATATTTTTTTTCCCATTCTAGTAATCATTCCAATACACCCACATTCTACAAATTCAGATACATTCTAGTTTTGCTTCATTGGCCATGGCTGAAGCAGGAAGGACTAGTTCAAAACACTAGTATTCAGGGAGGAGTTTAAAATCTGTTCCATAGGAAATATCATAATGTTGTTGATGTTGTTAGTTGCCCGGGGCTCCATGTATAATGGAATGCATACTGCCTAGGCTGGTGGTGGTGGTGCACCATGGCGTTAGTTCTGACTCATAGAGACTCTATAGGATTTCTGAGGCTGTAAATCTTTACAGGAGCATAAAGCCTCATCTTTCTCCCGCAGGTCAGCTGGTAGATTCAAACTGCTGATGTTGTGGTTAGCAGGCCACCTTGTTATCCACTACACTATAAGAGCTCCTTCTTCATGTTGTTAAGTGTCGTCTACAAGGCAAGGGACACCAGTACCCACCAGAAGCTGGGAGAGAGGCATATAAAATAAAAGGTCCAGAGGTTCTAGAAGGAGCCAGTTTTCTTGCAGCTTGGCTGAAGCTTACAGCTTCTAGAACGATGAGAAATTAATGTCTGTTGTTTTCTGCCAGGCAGTCAGTGGGAATTAGTTACAGCAGCACTGGGAAGGTACAACAGGGAACAGAGATTTTGTTTCTATATTTAATTTGTTGTTGTTAGGTTGTTAACTGCCGTCGAGTTGGTTCTGACTCATAGTGACCCTGTACAGGGTTTCTGAGCAACAGCTGGTGAGTTTGAAATGCCAACCTTGTTGTTCACAGTCCAGTGCTTATCTTATAGTGCCATACCAGGACTCCATAGGACTTTATATGTATGTGTGTGTGTGTGTGTATATATATATATACCTTCCACCTTACCAAACATGATATCCTTCTCCAGTGACTGGTCTCTTCTGAAAACATGTCCAAGGTCTCAAAGACAAAGTTTGGCCATTTGACCTTCAAGGAACACTCTGGCTGCACTTCTTCCAGCACAGATCTGTTGGCTGCACTTCTTCCAGCACAGATCTGTTGGTTCTTTTGGTGGCCATGGCACTTTCAATATTCTTCTCCAACACCATAATTCAAATGCATCAATTTTTCTATGGTCTTCCTTATTCACTGTCCAGCTTCCACATGCATATGTTGTTGTTGTTGTTGTCAGGTGCAATCGAGTCGGAACCGACTCATAGCGACCCCATGC
>NW_006408672.1:5714477-5739571 GCF_000296735.1 Chrysochloris asiatica | reverse complement strand
GTTTGATTTCTTGACTGCTGCTTCCATGAGTGTTGATAGTTGATCCAAGAAGAATGAAGTCCTTGACAACTTCAATCTTTTCTCTGTTGATAAGAATGTGGTTTATTGGTCCAGTGGTGAGGATTTTTGTTTTCTTTACATTGAGATGCAATCCATACTGAAGGCTGTGGTCTTTGATGTTCATTAGTAAATATTTTAAGTCCTCTTCATTTCAGCAAGCAAGATTATGTCATCTGCATATCACAGGCTGTTAACGAGTCTTCCTTCAATCCTGATGCCATGTTTTTCTTCATATAACTCAGCTTTTTGGATTATTTGCTAAGCATACAGGTTGAATAAGTATGGTGAAAGATTTTACTAAAGGTAATACAGAAACAGCTGCAAACATACATTTACAGACAACTTCCAGAAGTTCAAGCTGGATTCAGAAGAGGATATGAAATAAGAGATATCACTGCTGATGTTCGATGGATCTTGGCTGAAATCAGAGAATACCAGAAAGATGTTTACTTGTGCTTTACTGACTACACAGACTTTCGATTGTGTGGATCACAAGTTATGGCCAACATCGCAAAGTATGAGTATTCCAGAACACTTACTTGTGTTCATGAGGAATCTATACCTGGACCAAGAAGCAGTTGTTCAAATAGAACATAGGAACGCGGAATGGTTTAAAATTAAGAAAGGTGTGCGACAGGGTTGTATTCTTTCACCATACTTATTCAAACTTTATGCTGAGTTCCAACCCATAGTGACCCCTTATAGGGTTTCCGAGGAATAGTTGATGAGCTTGAACCACCAATCTTGTGATTCAAAGTGACTTTGCAGTCCAGTGCATTACCCACAGCCCAACACCAGGAATACATATATATGTATGATGATGGTAGTGGTGTGCTGTGATGTCTGTTCCAACTCATAGTGACCATGCATACGGTTCCTGAGGCTGTAAATCTTTACGAGAAAGCCTCATCTTTCTCCCATGGAACAGCTGGCTATCAGGCCAACTTGTAACCACTACGTTTCCAGAAATACAATGTAAAATATAATATTGTAGCTAGGTTCCATAGAGGTGGTTCTGCCTCACAGCAACTCTATGTACAACAATACAAACAGTGCCAAAAATTAAAAAAAAAAAAAAAAAATGTTTTTCCATTTTATGTTACTAAACATTAACCCAAATACCATAAGAAAAATATTGGTCTGATACCAAACAAAGAAGAAAAATTATAGTATTACCCCATATAAAACATTAGCCCCTACCCCCAGACACAAAGCATAATATTAGAGAACTTACATTTGGATTTGGAAATCTATTTTCCATGTTAAAGAAACATCAACAATTATTGAATAGTAGTGTCTGATTTCAGAAAGATAATCTTACATATCATTAAAGCATAGGGCTCCTCTTTTTTATTCACAGATGACAAACACAGCATTTTTGTACTTATGTATATGTTGCTGTCTTTATATAGCAGCTAAATCATAGTTATTAAACCGCTGATGTCAGCAACTTGCATTTCTAATATATGCTTACCATTGTACACATAATTATCATCCCGTAGGAGACAGTTAGATCTATCCCTTTGGACAGACTGTGTGTAGCAGCTTCCTCTGTATTCCTGGATTCTTCCACGTCTTCCTTCCACTGTTGCATTTGTGTCCAGTTACTGAGCTGCTTTAAGGAGTCTTGGTGGTGGCTGTGGTGGTGTGCTGTGGAGTCGGTTCTGACTCACAGCAACTCTGGATAGGGTTTCTGAGGCTATAAATCTTTACAGGAACAGAAAGCTTCATCTTTCTCACGAGGAACAGCTGGTAGTTTCAAACTACTAAACGTGAGGTTAGGAGCTTGACTCATAACCACTATGCTTCCAGAGCTCCTTTTAGAGTTTTGATAGCCCAATGATTTAGAGATTGTCTGCTAACTGAAAGATCATAGGTTTGAATTCAGTAGCCGCTCTGCAGGAGAAAGATGTGGCAGTCTGCTTTCATAAAAATTACAGCCTTGTAAATCCAATGGGGTAATTCTACTCTGTTCCATAGGGTTCCTATAAGGCAGAATTGACTCAACAGCAATGGATTTGTGTTTTCTTTTACTGTGTAGCACTACCAAAGCATCGATCTCTGAGCCTTTGTTACCAGAAATAGAAATGTGTTTGTGAAGTGTAGTTGTGGAATCATAGGTAGAATTAGATCTTTTTATTTCTTTGAAAAGTAGAGCAACCCTACATCAAGAGAGTATACTTATCCTGTATGTGGGAAGAGTGTTAAGGGAGACCTACCACACTGATGGGCAACAAAAAGAGACTGCTAACTTTGAGTAGCATAGTGGTTACAAATCGGACTGCTAACCTCAAGGTCAGCAGTTCGAAACTGCCAGCTGTTCCACGGGAGAAAGATGAGGCTTTCTGCTCCTGTAAAGATTTGCAGCCTCGGAAACCCTGTGCAGGGTCAGTAGGAGTCCGAAGTGACTCCACGGTACTTAACAACAACAACTTTGAGTATTGTATTATTCTGAATATTGTGACTTGTTAAAAACAAGCAAGCAAATGTAGATGTAACTGAAGGACATTACGCTAAGTGAAACAAGTCGACACAAAGGACAACTACTGCATGAGTCCATTATTATAAAGAGTCAATGAAAAAGTTTCATACAAAGGGAAAAATGGTCTCTGGTAATCAGACGGAAGGGACATCAGCTAAGTAGGTAATCATTTCAGTGAAAAGGAAAGGCAACATACTATAAGAGTGTGATCAACACAATATTACTAAGGAAAAGGAAAACTCAGAGAGGTACACAAGAATTATAGGCAACAAAGACAAATACCATAGCATACACACTCCTGCATTATCAGAAATATTAAGCAATAATCTACCAGGGGATGTACAGGTAGACAGGTAAGATGACCAGGTATGAGTAGGCAAAAGGGGCTACTCTCACAAACATATATAGGTTTGGCAGATGATGTATCTTCATATGTATTTGTATGTGTTGTAAACATATTCATGTTTCTGATAGAGCAAACAGGATAAAGTATGTAAACTTCTTAGCCATAACCAAACACCCAGAGGGAATGGATCACAGGTCCTGGAGGCATGGGGCTATAGTCACAGGGGAGATCAAGATCCATCAGCACAACGCATCACAAAGGCAATGGTCTACATCTACTTTGGTGAGTAGCAACTGGTGTCTTAAAAACTCATGAAAGGATATTAAGGGTATCTAAGGTGTTCCTATTGGACTTGCCTCATCAGGAGCAAAGGAAAGTGAAGGAAACTAAAGATGCATGGAAACAACAAGTCCAAAGGACTAAGGAACCATCCATTACTTGAACTGACAGAGTGGCACAAACGTGGAAAAGTTGATGAGGATGGTGCAGGACTAGGCAGCGTTTTGATCTATTATTCATAAGGTTACTATGGATTTGAGCAAAGTACAGCAATGAACAACAACAACAATGGAGAAGAGAGCTGTTGGATGATGCAAACAGTTCACATACTCAGAACTAACTGACAGGTTGGAAGTTGGAAGGTTTGAATCCACCCAAGGACATCTCAGACAAAAGACCTGGAGATCTGCTTCCAAAAAAAAATCAGTTCACTGAAAGCCTGATGGAACCTTTTTCTAATCTGAAATACCTGGGGCTGCTATCAGTAGAAATGTGCTCCATGGCAAATGGATTTCTTGCATTAGTGTAAAAGAGAAACAGTCTTATAAAAAGTCACTCTGCTTAACCAGTAAACTGCTAGAAAATCGTAATTAGTTACAGCAGCTCCGGGAAGGTAGGACAGAGGTTGACTTCTATACTGAACTTGTTAAGTGCCATCGAGTTGGTGACTCAGAGCAACCCTGTATAGGGTTTCCGAGGAGCAGCTGGTGAGTTTGAACTGCTGACTTTGTGGTCTGCAGTCCAGTGCTGATCCTACAGCATGACATCAGGAGTCCACATTGAACTTAGCTAGGTTTCTACTGTGACACTAAGGATGGAGAAACAGTCACTAGGCCCTCACCATATCCCAGGAGTCCCTTGCTTGCTCAACCCTACTGGGTTGAGCCAATTCACAAGGCGATAGGACCAATATAGAAGACTGGAAACACAGACTATTAGCATTCCAAACACTGTGACTGTCCTCATTGTTGTGTGTCGTCCAAGTTGGTTACAACAGCATCCCTGCACAGATTTTCTGAGGCTGTACATCTTTTCAGGAGCAGAAAACCTCATATGTCTTCCACACAGCAGCTGGTGGACTTGACT
The DNA here is from genome assembly GCF_000296735.1 of Chrysochloris asiatica. Classification (NCBI taxonomy): domain Eukaryota; kingdom Metazoa; phylum Chordata; class Mammalia; order Afrosoricida; family Chrysochloridae; genus Chrysochloris; species Chrysochloris asiatica. The sequence continues at coordinate 5,735,318 of NW_006408672.1, read as the reverse complement.
GCTGAGCTTGCGGTTTGCAGTCCAACACTTTTCCTACTATGCTCCCCAGTACAGTTAGTTTACTAGCTAGTGAAAAGTCTATGAAGGCATACTTGTGGGATTACATTAATTAGCAGGAATAAGACCCTAGCATACAATATAAAGTTATATAAATGTTTTATGTATGTAGTGAAACAAAACAAACCTAGCACAGGAAGTTAACTTTAGCAAAAATGTTTGGAAAATTCCTTTTTACAGAAAAAATCCAAAAATGCCCATAAAAGTTTCTCAAAATAAATATTTCATTCACTATTACTGAGTGTGGTTAAGTTCAATGTGAGGATTAACTTCTCACATCCATAGATATCAGGGTTAGGACATCTACCATATCTTTTGTTGTTGTTATTAGGTGTCATCAAGTTGGTACCAACTTATACCAACCCTATGTACAACAGAATGAAACATTGCCTGGTCCTCTGCCAACCCTCATAATTGTTGCCATGCCTAAACCCACTGATGCTGACACTTTGCCAATCCATCTTGCTGTTTACTTACATGTTACTTACTTTGCTGTTTACTTACATGTTAGAATGCAAGTTTTTTTTTTAAAAGTGTCATTGAGAAAAAAAAAAAAAAATCATGTTGTTTGCTCTATAACTCAAAGTTACATAAAGTCCTTATCTTTTTCTCTGACCCTCAACCTTACCAAACCTGAAATCCTTCTCCAGTGACTGGTCCCTCCTGACAATAACTCCAAAGTATGAGAGATGACGTTTGGCTATCCTGACCTCCAAGGAGCACTCTGGCTGCACTTCTTCCAACACAGATCTGTTTTTTTCTTTTGGCAGCCTATGGTACTTTCTATATTCTCCTCCAACACCATAACTCAAATGCATCAATTATTCTATTGTCTTCCTTATTCATTGTCCAGCTTTGGCATGCATATGAGGCTATTGAAAATACCATGGCTTCAGTACGGTGCACCTTAGTCTTCTAGATGACATCTTTGCTCTTCAAAACTTTAAAAGGGTTTGCCTAATGCAGATTTGCCTAATGCAATATATCATTTGATTTCTTGACTGCTGCTTCCATGAGTGTTGATAGTTGATCCAAGAAGAATGAAGTCCTTGACAACTTCAAACTTTTCTTCGTTGATAAGAATGTGATTTATTGGCCCAGTGGTGAGGATTTTTGTTTTCTTGACATTGAGATGTAATCCATACTGAAGACTGTGGTCTTTGATCTTCATCAGTAAATACAATATCTTTTTTAGTAGTACACAATTCATCTCAACCCACACATGCACTATATTTTAATTTAAAATAATATAATAAATCATAATTTGTCCTAGATAGAAGAATAGGTAAATTTGAACTGGAGAAGAATATTAAAAGTACCATGGACTGCCAGAAGAACAAACAAATCTGTGTTGAAAGAAGTACAACCAGAATGTTCTTTCAAAGCCAAGATGGAAAGAGACTTTTTTCTCTCAAACTTTCCACATGTTCTTAGCAGGGGCTAGTCCCTGGAGAAGGCATATGTTTGGTAAAGTGGAGGCTCAGTGCAAAACAGGAAGACGCCCGATGAGATGGATTGTCAGAATAGCAACAGCAATGGGCTCTAGTGTAACAACAATTATTAGATGGCACAGGCCCTCACAGCTTTTCATTCTGTTGTACACAGGGTCTCTCCAGTCAGAGCCGACTCAAAAGCACTTAACAGTAAAAACAATCAGTACTTTGCTGTTTACTTACATGTTAGAATGCAAGTTTTTTTTTAAAAGTGTCATTGAGAAAAAAAAAAATCATGTTGTTTGCTCTATAACTCAAAGTTACATAAAGTCCTTATCTTTTTGTTTATATTCTTTTTTCACGTACCACACTGGTTTTGAGTCAATTCTATGTGTTAATACTAAAGGTGAAAATTATCTAGGAGGACAATAAAATCTATTAAATGTTATTATTCTTTCAGTGGTATGTTGCTGTTGTTAAGTTCCGTCGAGTCAGTTCAGACTCATTGAGACCCTATGTACAAGAAGAGGAAACAACAATTGTTTATGTCCCAGGCCATAGTTGCTGCCACTGTGTCAATCCATATTGTTGAGGATCTTCCTCTTTCTTTCTGACCGTCCATTATACCAAACATGACTTCCTTCTCCAGGGACTATTGCCTCCTGACAATATGCCCAAAGTACAAGAGGGGAGGAGAGTAGACCAGACATTCCCATTTTTCAGCTAGGTGTTTTGTAACATCATCTGGTATAACCCAGGAAAAAAATACCCCAAAATAAATACCCAATATTAATATAAAAATTCAGGGACCACAATGGTTAAAATAATAAAACCCATATTTAGAGCAAAGATCTGAGAAGAACATTACACATTTAGGCACTGAGTCAATGATGACAATAAAGGGAAAACAGCAATATATTTAAAGGTAGAATTTGAAACTCAGAAAATGCACCTAATAATGAAGAAACACAAGCACAGTAGACAGTAATCAGCATGTTGTTTTGGAACCAGATCACAGAGTAGAACAGAAAATGAAATTTTTGTTGTTGTGAAGTGCCGTTGAGTCAGTTCCGACCCATAGAGACTCTGTATAGGATTTCCAGGGAGCAGCTGATGAGCTTAAACCACCAACCTTACAGTACAAATGGCTTTGTAGTCTGGTGCATTAACCCACAGCACCACACCAGGACTCCAGAAAATAAAACAGCACTTTATACATTTTCATTTCTCAGCTCTCAAAGCTGCTAGGCAAACAAGTGCCATAATAGATCCTGCATGGAATCCATATGGAAAATCTGCAGCCATTTATGTATTTGGAGACAGCTTTCATTCAGCTGGTCATGAACAAGGTAGCAAACATATTTCTTTAAAAATTTGTCTTTCAAAAAGTGAAAGCCAACTCCTGAAATAATGTAAGCAACCGTGGCAGGTACAAAGGAAACCCAACAAATGTGATAAACCACACTCGTCCTTCCCAGAGAGCTCTATTAGAGATGTCATCTCAGTCCTGCAGGCTCTGCTTTCAATTCCCTTGTCACCTCTCCTCCTGCCCCATAGTCTCACTGAGCTGGGGAGTCATGAAATACTCCATCATCCCAAAGGAAACAAACAAGGTTATCCTCTTCATTTTACTACATTATACATAGTTCTCTTAAAACACAGCCCATGGTGGGAACTGTGGATTCCTAAGAAAATGCCCCAGGCCACAACTTAACACATCAGAAATGAGCAGTTTGTCATTTACTTAACAAAAATAGCACAATCTATAGATCTTCTTTTGCTTTTTGACACTGCATAACACTGAAAGCCATTTCAACAAAATATATCCTCACAAGCCAGGTTGCACACATGGACCTCCTAATGTTCTGGGGCAATACATAATGGTAATGGTGAGAATAGGATGAATACTGATATTCATTTAAATATAACATGAGTGGAGTCCCTCCCCGCCTTCTTTCTAGGGCATAGTGAGAGCACGCAGAAATGGATCCTGCAAAACAATCTGTTCTTGTTCCTTGTTTTCTCTCTTGTACAAGTGAATGTAATATAAATGTGTCCTGTTGTTATTGTTGTTGTTAGGTGCTGTCTAGTTGGCTCCAACTTCTGTACAACGGAATGAAACAATTAATGGTTTTTGTACAGCAGAATGAAACAGACTACTGTGCATTTGACCCAGGCCTTGGTCTTTTCAGTTGCTTCATATGCATATGAAAGCTGAACAATGAAAAAGGAAGGCAGAAGGGAAGTGATATATTTGAACTGTGGTGTTTGCTACAGAAAAAAATATGTTTGACAAGAAATACAGCTACATTACTCCTTAAAAGTGAGACTAGTGAAATGTAGGATGGATAACTTGGGACATGTCATCAGCAAAGACAAAAGGCATCATGTTTGGTGAAGTGGAGGATCAGAAAAATGCAGGGAGCCCTTCTATGAGATGGAACTACACAACAGTAGACTCAAATATAGCAAGGATCATGAAGATACTACAAGAATGGGCAACGCTGCATTCGATCATACATAGTAATGTTCTGTTGTCACTGCTCAGTGCCGTTGAGTGGGTTCCCACTCATAGCGACCCTGTATACGGTTTGGTTTCCAAGGAACAACTGGTGGGTTTCAACTGTTGACCTTGAGATTTGCTGTAAGGGCTGATAACACAGTGCCACACCATGTCCATATAAATATTTATTAGTTATTAAATAATCACAATTATTGAACCAACGCTAATACGGCTTCATTAATGTTATTGTTGTTGCATTATGTCCAATCAGTTCTGGCTCATAGAAACCCAGTATAGGTTTTCAAAGCCATCAATCTTTACAGAAACAGAAAGCCTCATCTTTCTCCCAAGGAGCAGCTGGTAGATTTGAGCTTCTGACCTTACAGTTTGAAGCTCAACATGTAACCCACTACACCACCAAGCTTCTTTTTAAACATGGCTTATCAAATCATTATTATTCATTTCAAATGAGGCCTCTGAAAAGAATAAGTCTGATTCAGCATATGAAGATGTTGATTGGATCGCCAAACATGAGACTCAAAAAACATGTAATGGGTGTGGACTGGGAAGAAAGAGAGAAGGAGCATGAAATAGTGTTCTCAAAATGGGCACTCTCAAAAATTGTCCTTTGGTATTATTTGCCAACAATGAAGAATTTTTAGTCTTTATTACAATCTTAGACTTTTCAATACAACTTCATCACTTCTCTGGTTTTCGGAACATAGTAGAAATCATTTGCTTACTATCCTGAAATACAACAGAGCATTTTCTGAATACACAAAACTCATTTAGATAGTATGATTTCTAAAGCAAGAGTTTAGTTGTTGATGAAAAATTGAAAAATATAATTTCATAAAAGGCTATATGCATTATGTTTAATGTATAATTTTGAAAGAAAAATCAAAACAAGGAAAGGTTACCAGAATGGTGCAATGGACTGTATGTAGCATGCCTATTACAGATGCATAATTGATAAAATTTTGCTGCATTTTCTCAATCACTTTCTTTCTTTTTAATAATAACAGTACCTATTCAAACAGTACCCATCCAAACAGAACAAGGGGACAGTGAATGGTTTAAAATTAGGAAAGATGTGTGCCAAGGATGTATTCTTTCACCATACTTATACAGTGTGTATGTTGATCAAATGATCTAAAAAGTTGGATTATATGAAGAAAAACATGATATCAGAATTGGAGGAAGAGTCATGAACAACCTGCAATATGCAGATGATACAACCTTGCTTGGTTAAAGCCAAAAAGACTTAAAATACTTACTGATGAAGATCAAAGACCACACCCCTCAGCATGGTTTGTAACTCAATGTAAATAAAATAAAAATCCTCACAACTGGACCAATAAATAATATCAAGGTAAACAGAGAACAGATTCTAGTTAGCAAATACTTCATTTTGCTTGGGCAACCATCAACAGTCATGGAAGCAGCAGTCAAGAAATCAAAAGACATTTTGCATTAGGCAAATCTGCTGCACAAAACCTCTTTAAAGTTGCTTTGAGGACTAAGGTGTGCCTGACCCAAGCCATGGTATTTTTGATAACCTCATATGCATGTGAAAGTTGGACAGTGAATAAAGAAGACCATTGAAGAATTGATGCATTTGAGTTATGGTGTTGGAAGAGAATATTAAAAGTACCAAGAGAACAAACTGATCTGTGTTGGAAGAAATACAGCCAGAGTGCTACTGAGAAGCCAGGTTGGACAGGTTTCATCTCTCATACTTTGGACATGTTATCAGGAGGGAACAGTCCCTGGAGAAGGACATCACACTTGATTGAGTGCAGGGTCAGTGAAAAAGAGGAAGACCACCAATGAGATGGATTGGCGCAGTGGTAGCAGCAGTGAGTTCAAGCGTAGTGACAATTGTGAGGTTTGCACAGCACTGGGGAGTGTTTTGTTCTGTTGTGCATAAGGTTACTATGACCCATTACCGACTCGATGGTACCTAACAACAATTGTTGCCACTGAACAATATGAGTGTAAGTAGTAGACATGATATCACTTTACCCTTCATTACTTCACAGTGAATCTTCTAAAAACAAGGATTAGAACCAAATTTGAAAACTTAAGATTTCATTTTGAATGCTTTCAATTTTAGGAAAATTATTCCTTGAAACTGGATCAAGAAGCAACATCATGATAGAGAAAATACTGCAGACACCACAGAGTTCATTTTAAACCAATGAAAGTTGTTGTTGTTGTTGCTGTTGTTGTTAAATGCTGTCAAGTCTGTTCCAACTCACAGCAATTCTGTATACAGTTTTTGAAGAATGAATAGTGAGAGTCTGAACCACACACCTTGCAGTTCAAACTGACCTTGCAGCTCTGCGTTTATCCTATAGTGCCATGCCAGAAGTTAGCAGTCAAGAAATCAAAGGCTGTATTGCATTGGGAAAATCTGCTGCAAATGACCTCCTTAAAGTGTTAAAGAGCAAAGATATCAGTCTGAGGACAAAGGTGTGGTATGCCGGACCCAAGCCATGGTATTTTTCATCATTTTATATGCATGTGAAATCTGGAAAATGAATACGGAAGGCTGAAGAAGATGTGATGCATTTGAATTATGAAGTTAGAGAGGAATACGGAATGGACTAGAGACTGCCAGAAATCGATCTTGGAAGAAGCAAAAGAAGAATGCTCCTTAGAAGCCAGGAGGGTAAACGTTGATCTCACATACTTTGGGCAAAGCATTTCCTGAAGAAGGATGTCATGCTTGGTAAAGTAGAAAGTCAGTGAAAAAGAGAAAGATCGTCAATGATGTGGATTGTCACAGCAGCAACAACAATGGGCTCACAACACCTGTGAGAACGATGCAGGACTGGGCAGTTTCCTTCCATTGTACATAGGGTTGTTATGAGTCAGAAGGGACTTGATGGCACCTAACAACAGCAACAAGTGTCATCAAACTCCAATAGAATGTTGAAAACAAGGCCTTTATTATATGCAGTATCTCTGGCTCTGGCTCTTCACTCTAAAAACAAAACATTAAAATTTCAGGATGGCAAAAATGTTCCTTCATGATTCCCAGGTGTCTTAAGCTTCTGGCACAGTCTTACACTAGCAGACATGTAGAAAATGTTTGCTGATTTGCTAAATTATTCTTGCTGCAATATTTCATCACTGTGTATTGTTGTTGTTGTTAAGTGCCGTCGAGTCGGGTCCGACCCATAGCGACCCTGTACAGGGTTTCCGAGGGTGTAAATCCTTACGGGAGTAGAAAGCCTCATCTTTCTCCCTCGGAGCGGCTGGTAGTTTCGAGCCACTGACCTTAAGGTTCGCAGCCCGATTCGTAACCACTACGCTACCAGAGCTCCTTTGTGTATATCCAGTGCAATATAGAAAGTAATTGTCCATTATGTTGAGCATCATTTATGTTGATAAGATCTATGCACTTGTGACCATGACTTTGTAATCTGAAAATTACACTGAGCATTTCTCTCTCACAAATAACCCTCAAACATGAACCAAACTCCTAACCTGGAAATATGCATGGCATCTGTGCCATCAGTTTGGATTTTTAACATCTGGTGCTAACACCTAATGACAAGAGTGGTTATCATATTAAGGTGATTAGGGGACCATTTCATGATGTCATCCTTCTATCTCCTGCCACAACCCCCTACAAAAAAGAAAATCTTTAGAAAGAAATTCAAGTCTCTCCAACTGACGTCTTCGATTAAAATTAATTTTTAAATAACTGCTTGGTTTTACCAAATGCTAGTTAATTCTAACTCTAAACTATGTAATTATAATACTTGTGCTGCAATACAAATTATCTGGTGCCCCTGGGGTGAACAAGTTAGAACATATTTCATGTTCCATTCAACAGAGGAAATGTGTTATTTCTGAGACCGCGGGAGCAATGTGGCAGCCTGGCTGGCTCCCCTCTCCTCTTTAGCAGAAAGACAGGAGCAGAGATGACAGTTGGCTTGCCAGTCAGTTTAATGCCTGTCTCCATGGGGCTGTGAGAAGCAGTGGCATGCCAAGTTATTTTGGGCCAGGTATGAGAACACATAGACCCTTCAGGAGTCTTCATTTTGTCGTCAATGGTCTAAGTGGCAGCCCATGTACCTGCAGAATGTGAATCGACGTTGCCATGGAAATAGAACACCTCTTCGCGGTTCTGTCAAAATCTATCTCTATCTGTGAGGATGCAGGGGTCAGGAAGGAAAGAAATGCCAGAGACAGAGAGAAATCTGAGGAGGGACTCCACAGAGTCCTACAACGTTGAGAGACTATGATTGGCTTTTCGTGCTAATGGATTCACATAAATCATTACATTTAGAACCCAAATCTCCTTTTCACTTTCACTGTTGCTGTTAAGTGCCATCAAGTCCCTTCTGACTCATAGTGACCCTGCCTAGAGTTTCCTAGGAGTAGCTGGTAGGTTTGAAGAACCAACCATGAGGTTGGCAGTTCAGTGCTTATCCTAAAGTGCCACACCAAGACAGTGCAAATCCTGTGGGATTTTTATTGTTGTTATTGATGGTTTTTTGTTTGGTTTTCCTTTGTTTTTTGGAATACAAATTCCACCTTCACATGACTACCACATGATAGTATTTAGGATTCAACATGACCTGTCAGCCCTCCCCTTTCTAATATTTCCATGATGTTACTTGATATTCAAGAGTCGCTGTGTGGTAAAAACAGCTAATGTGCTCAGCAGCTAACTGAAAGTTTAGAGGTTCAAATCCACACATAGACATCTCAGAACAAAGACCTGGTGGTCTGCTTCTGAAAAAGCAGCCATTGAAAGAAAATCGTATGGTGCACAGTTCTACCTTGACACACGTGGGATCCTCACGGGTCAGAGATGACTTGACAGTGACTGGTTTTATTTCACATTCTCTTTTCAGTCTGAATACACATGAGCTGTTCTGTCTGGAACTTGGACCAAATGTCACAATTGAAGCAAATAAAAACAGGAGCATCCAACAGCAAGTAAGCAGCCTCCCTGCCTTTAGACAAGGTACTAAAGTCTTTCTGCCTCTCTCTGTGTATCTGTGGTGTTACCACATGGCCGGGACAGTCTGAACTCTTGAGTGAGCAGGAAGCAGGTTGGAGAAGGATGCTGGAAGGCAGGGCTCCAGTCTCGTGTTGGTCTTGCTGCTGCTGGATCCAACCTATTGCTCGTGACACTGCACATTGATTTGAGCTTGTGCCATAATACCATTTCCTCTCAATGCTATCTTAACGCAGTTTGGAGGCCGTAGCTGGAAGCCTTTCCACCCCCCTACTTGAACAGCTGATGAAGTCCACTCTCCAATCACAGCCCTTTCACATTCTCACTCCAGGGCCACTGTGCACCCATCCTAATCACCATGGTCTAGCTACCCCATAACTAAGGACAGCCCCTACAACCCACTGAGCCTGTGGAATTCTTCAAAATGCCTAATCCCAAAGAAGTCCAGGAAATCGAACCCACCCCATCCTGTTTGCCATACATAAGAACTCTCCTGAAATTCAGGTTTATTGGTTTGTTCCTGGGTGCAATCCCGTAGGGCCTGAGTCACGGTGTTCTGTGCCTCCTGTCTCTGAAGTCTGTAAGTAATTGATTCTATTTGTCTCTGGCCTGCACGAGTGAGTCTCACTTCCTTGTGCGGCACCTGACAGCCCATCCAAGACCCTCTTGTGTCAAACTAAGCACAAAGTGTCAAACCTAGCCTATGGGCTTCATGAGTGACTGGCCATCCCCCAGAGATGGCAAACTCTTGGTGCTCAGGGGTACTGGTATTTAGTGCAAAAGGAGGTTGTGGTGCAGTGAAGTATTTAATGTCTCTTCTAGCCATAGTCTTTGACAACTCGCACCAAGTGACTTTTTCCTGATGGATCTGGATTAGAAAAGGTAGAGAAAGATGCTGATGGACTATATGATTCAGTTGTGAGTGGTTACTAACACAGCTAATTCTTACTGGCTGATACTGCCATCCTGCCAGAAAGAGAAGGTGGGTAATCTCATTACCATCAAAGAAAAGCCAGGAGTGGAGTGTGTCCTTTGGACTCCAAGATCCCTGAGTATTGAATCTCCTCAACTCAAAGTCAGAAATCTGTGACACCGGAGGAGTGGCAGAGGAATAGCAGCAGCAAATGCAAGACCCAGAGCATGAGACAGAGGAGTGGGTGGACTTCCTGGCCCATGGAGCAAGTCAAGCTGAGTGCCTCTGGGCAAGAAGCTCATGTGTGGAGTCGTGTACTACAGGCACTTAACTGAGGAAGCTAGGTTTGCTGACCCATGGAGCTAGAGTTGAATGTCTTCAGACTGAGGGGTTGGGGTTATGCACCGAAGTGGAGTGTTCTTTGGGCATTTATCAGTAGTACTTCCTGGTGTGGTGCTGTGGGCTAATGCATCCGACTGCAAAATCGTTTGAACTGCAAGGTCAGTGGTTCAAGCTCACCAGCTGCTCCTCAGAAACCCTATACTAGGTTGCTACGGGTCAGAATCGACCTGATGGCACTTAACAGCAACAACAAGAGAGCTCTCTAATGTTATCTGAGCAGGGCAGAGTCCAGGCCAAAGAGCTATGGGCCAGAGAGACGACAACCTGCAGGTACAGCAGAAAAGAAGCGGTACTTAACCAAAGACCTGCATCCTGAGCTTTTGAATCCTGAATGTTATGTTAACTTTCCTAAGAAACCTCTAACTGTTAGTATGGGGTCTGAATTCAGCTGAGGACTTATAGGGTTTCCATTGATTGATATTTCACAAATAAATTGTCATGGCTTTCTCCCAAGGTGCCTCTGGGTGGGCTTCAACATGCAACCTTTTGGCTAGCAGCAGAGTGTGTTAACTAACCATCTGTAGCACCCAAGGTCTCCTCCCCAAATGTGGAGCCTCTATCTGCTATAGGTGCCTATTTCTACTTTTTCAGCTCTCCATTCCATAAGATGGCATTGAACTACTCTGCACCCAAATGTTCTCTAAGAGACATTATTCACTAGTAGATGAACATGCATTGTAGGGTTCAATTGTCACTAGAATCAATGCTGGAAGCCATGAACCTAGAAATATCTACATGCATTTCATGGCACACTGAAATGACCATACTGAGGGGGCACACATCTGTAGCTTTACCTTCTTTCTCTAGGAATATGTGATTCTCCCTTATAATAATTAAAGCACAACAAACAGGAGAAGGGAGATAAAGTGCTATGTCCCAACATTCCAGAAAATGTTTTCCACTAACGTGTTTTAAAATCAAAGATTGCTGCTGAAACTTAAAAGCAATGACTCTGTCTACAGTTTCATAGGTTTTTGAGCAGGGGAACCGATAACACTAAAGTGAGAGTGAATGAAAGACATATAGTGTGGATACAAAGAACCGCAAATCATCACATCTCTATATAGGATTGCAAACAGCTCTCACCCTGTCTCTTTGGTTTTACAATTCTACAACCCTTATGCTTCTGGAATAGTGGTTCTCAACTAGGGGTGATTAAAGCTCTCAGAGGAATTCTGGTAATATCTAGAGACATTTTCAGTTGTTACAACTGTAGAGAGGGAATGTGAAACTGCCATCTAGTGGGTAGAGGGCAGGGATGCTGCGAAATAGAATGCACAGGTAAGCCTTCCAGAACAAAGAATTGCCTGCTCCAAAATGTTGGTAGTACTGGGGCTGAGAAATTCTGCTCTAGACTAAATCAAGCATAAAGAAGTATGTGTTTTCCACTGGTGTATGTTATGTTGAAGTGAAAGGGGAGATTTCATTAGCGAAGGGCAAAATCAGGCAGTCAGTAGATAGATGGCTAGTGCAAACTCAAAGAGAAAAACAGCATGCTGAGCTCCTTAGGAGAAGAGATAAGCAAATAAAACCTATTTTAGCTCAGTTATGTGTTAGTTCAAATCAACAGAGGGTTCATCGCAATGCAATTTGTTCCACTTGATTATAGTTCATTTTGCTCAACAGGAAAGTCAAATGTGATGTTTATGATCATCAGCAACGGATCCTACAAAATGTATTTAATGAAAAAGCAATGTTTTTTAAAATGCCTTATTAATCTGATTTTTCCCCTTTTAAACAATAAATATTGATAACTAAATCTAAGCTGTACTACATCTCTGAGTTGAGTTCCTCCATTCTTTAAGAAGATAATTCAACTTGGTATTTTGCATGACAAATATTCTGGGGAGTATATCAGGAACATATAAAGATGTGGTGCCGTGGTTTAAGGTGCTGGACTGAAAAGTCGGTTTGAACTGCAAGGGTGGCGGTTCAAGCTCACCAGCTGCTCTTTGGAAACCCTATAGAGGGTCACTATAGGCTGGAACCGACTCGATGGCACTTAATAGCAGCATATATACACATTGTTGCTGTTAGGTTCTATGCTGACTCATAGCAACCCTATGCACAACAGGATGAAACACTACCTGGTTCTGTGCCATCCTCACAATAGTTGTTACACTTGAGCACCTTGATGCTTCCAGTGTGCCAATCCATCTCCTTGAGGTTCTTCCTCATCTGCTGTGACCCTGATACATACTGCTGCTGTTGTTGTTATGTGCTGTAGGTTCATACTCACAGTGACCCTGTATAGATTTCTAAGGAGTAGCTCGTGGATTTGAGCTGCTGACCTTGTGGTTAGCAGTCTAGAACTTATCCTATAGAGCCACACCAGGACTCCACACACATACACATATAATGGACTTGTGGTATGGCTTAACAACAACATACATTATGGAGTCCTGGTATGGCACCAAAAGATAAGCACTTGACCTCAAGGTCAGTTTGAACTACAAGGTCATCCATACAAACTAACCAGCCACTCTTTGGAAACCCTATATGCATATATATGTATGTACTCATGCATTTGCATATGTATACATATATAAGCACTTACATGCACACACACACATGTTGTTGTTAAGTGCCTTCCAGTCAGTTCTGACTCAGAGCAACCCTCATATATCTGACTCATAGCGACCATGTGTAGGGTTTTCAAGGAGCAGCTGGTAAGCTTCAACCACCAATCTTGTAGTTCAAATCAACCTTGCAGACCAGGGCATTAACCTGCAACACCACACCAGGATACATATATATAAGGAGTCCTGGCAGTGTAGTGGATTATGAGCTGGGTTATTAACTGCAATGTCAACAGTTTGAATCTACCAGGTGCTCTGCAGAAGAAACATGAGCCTTAATGCCCTGTAAAGATTTACAGCCTTGGAAACCCTATACAGGGTCTCTATGAATCAGAACCAACTCCACAACACACAACCACCACCACCACCATGTACATATATATGTGTTTGTGTATCTGTATATATGTATGTATTATATACGTGTGTATATTGTTTTTGTTGCTAAACATCATCGAGTTGGTTCCGAGTTATAACAATTCTGTACAAGATTTCCAAGGAGAGGCTTGTGGATTTAAACTGGTGACCTTATGGTTAGCATCCCAGTGCTTATCTTATGGCACCACACCAAGATTATATATATGTATTGTTGTTGTTGTGTGCCGTGGAGTCGGTTCCGAGTCATAGCAACCCTGTACAGGGTTTCTGAGGGTGTAAATCTTTATGGGAGCAGAAAGCCTCATCTTTCTCCTGTGGAACCGCTGGTAGTTTCGAACTGCTGACCTGAGGTTCGTAGCCCGATTCGTAACCACTACACTACCAGAGCTCCTTATATATATGTATATGTATGTATATATGTGTGTGTGTGTGTGTGTGTGTGAGCCCTTGGTATGGAAATGGTTAATGAACTCAATACTAAACAAAGGTAGGTTGACAGTTTAAGGCCACCAAGATGAACTTTGGAATAAAGACGTGGTGAGCTATCTCCAAAAACATCAGCCACTGAAAACTCTTACAACACAATTATACACGGAGACACAGGGGGTTACCCAGAGACTCAAAATTAACTTGATAGTAACTGGTAGTGCTGTGGGTTAATGTGCTGGACTTCAAAATCAGTTTGAACCACAAAGTCGGCAGTTCAAGCTCACCAACTGCTCCTCAGAAACCCTATGCAGGGTCACTATGAGTCAGAACTGACTAGATGGCACTTAAAACCAACAACTGGTATATCTGAAGGAGCTTCAAAAAATTTTTGTGGGGAAAATTCCATTATATTTTAATTCCATTTTCCCATTCACTTTTCGAAGCCTACTGGTATATATCAACCACTGACAGGTCATCTTTATGTTGTTTTAAAAAGGTACTTGCATTGAATAAGTCATTGGTATTGCAAAATTATATTATGAGATCTTCAGCATCATTTCTATCACCAAGGCCATATTTTCCGATTACTGATACTTCCTCTTTGTTTTCAGCCTTTGCATGACAATCACCAATAATTATCAATACATCTTGATTGGGCTTTTGATCAATTTCACAGTGAAGAAACTGGTAGAATTCTTCAATTTCATCATCACTTACCTTAGTGGTTGTAAAACTGATTAATAGTGGTATTAACTGGTCTTCTTTATAGGTTTATGGATATTATCTTATCACGATAGCATTATACTTCAACATTGATCTTGACATGTAATGGCCCACCTATGATTATCTGCCTTCATTTAATTATAATAGATGTTAAACCTTGATTCTAGGTAATATATTTATACTATGGGCTTCAAAAGTTCATGGAAAAGTTCCATTATTATTTTAATCCCATTAACATTTTAAAGCGCCATCCACCATATCTATATTTATACATATACATATATATATTTACTTAAGCTTTTATATAATACATTTATATAAGAAAGTTTTTCATTCTTCAAACTTAAAAACTATCTAATATTTTAAATTCCTTTATCAACCGTTATTAGTAAAACTGAGAGAAATATTTATAAATAAACTCATAGAAAAAGACGGGAGAGAGGGAATTCTTATGGATATTTGTTCATAACCATACTGGTGTGGAGTCCTGGTGTGGCGCTGTGAGTTAATGCTCCAGACTGCAAAGCTGTTTGAACTACAAGGTTGGTGGCTGAAGCTCACCGGTCGCTCCTTGGAAAGCCTATACAGAGTCGCTATGGGTCAGAATTGACTCAACAGCACTTAGCAAAAACAATTCTAAAATAAAACATTTGTAATATCCATTTGTTTTCCAAAATTTATATTTCTTTTAATATGAAAATATATATTTTGGTTTTGGAAAATTTGTTCATGGAAATGCTAACTTTAGGTTGCTCATAATCTAAATTTGTTTAGTGCCCAAAACTGCCACTTAGAATTTTTTTTAATGCACATGGTGCCGCTTATGTTATAAACCAAATCCTTTTCATTAAATCACCCTGTCCCATTCATTCAAAACTCTGACATTTTATTCCTTCATTAAATATAATTTTTTAAAGTTATATAGTGTTGGACGTCTATAAAATGTTGACTCATTAGAAAACTGGAACAAAGAACTAGAGGTACTTCTCCCAAGCCAACAAAATTAATAAATGTAAAATCTTCATCAAAGACTTGGTCCCTTGAGCTCTGTTTGAGAGTTAATGTCGCACATGTAATCTAAATATAATACTAACAATTTACCTTTCAATGTTCACTCTTCATTGAATGTGATTACGTTGTTGAGTTATTCATTTCCTGCTTTATTTGTCCATTACTCTTTGCTTCTGTCCTCCCAACCCTGAATACTGACGGACTCCCCCAATTCTAAGTTGGAAGGTGGCAAAACAAAATTGAGACTAGACACAAGGAGAGGAGGGCACAGTTCCATTCCCAACTCTCTGGTATCTAAGCCTTGCACACTCTTGACTAGAAACCCCATTGGCTGTGGAGGTTTGAACCTGTTTTTAAATGAAAAAGGAGCGCTGGTGGCACAGTAGGTAAAGCATCGGGCTGCTAATCGAAACACTGGCAGTTTGAACTCACTAGTCACTCCTTAGCTGTCTTATCCTGTAAATCTTTATACTCTCAGAAACCCCGAGGGCTAGTTCCACTATATCTTACAGTGTTACTGTCTTTTGGAATCAACTCTGTGGCAGTGGGTTTTTTCATATGAAATGTCTTTTGCTTATGGCCATAGACATCAAGAGTAGATGCATATTCATTGCTGTAATGAGGTGCTGGCAAGTTGGCTTCAGCTCATGGCAAGTCTGTGCTTCCCGTTTTCAATGATATGTGCACGTTCACACATGCGCACACATACATACACACACTTTTATTTTGTTGCCGTTGTGAATAAACACAGCAAAACATGCAACAATTCAACCTTTTCTGGGTGTAGAATTCAGTGACACCGATTCCATTCCTCAAGTTGTGTGTCCTTCTTTCTTGTCTACTTAATGACACTTTGCTTTCTTCCTGTATGGTGTTCTTGATGTTATCCCCCAGCTCTTCTGGTTTTTGGTCATTTGTGTCCAATGCATCAAATCTATACTTGAGATGATCTCTAAATTCCAGTGGGATATGTTCAAGGTGAACTTTTGGTTCTTGTGGACTTGTTTTAATTTTCTTCAGCATCAGCCTGAACTTGCTTAAGACCAACTGATGGTCTGTTTCACAATCTGTCTCTAGCCTTGTTTGGCTAATGATATGGTCCATTACCACCATCTTTTTCCACACATGTAATCAACTTGATTCTTATATATTCCATTTAGTACATTTCTGCAGTGCCTACTATTTATCCCATTTTTAGTGTCTTTGGTCCTTCCCTGCTCCCTGCTCTTTGCTTCAGTACATGCAGCTTCCCTTATCTTCTTCTCTCCTGCAATTTCCCTTCCTGGGCACCGCAGGCTCTGTGACCAGAATGATGGCTGGTCTCATGAAAATACAGGAAGTCAGCCAGATGGGCAGGCTGTGTGTCTTTAGAGAAGTCACTTTCTGTTTGCAGGCACCCATACTTCACTTCTAGCCAGAGGCTGTTCTGTTACAAATGTCAGTACCATGCTCATGGAGAGTGAGTTTGTGGCCAGTAAACATCATAGGGGTGCTGGGAAGGTAGACTCCTTAGGAACAAACCCCAGCTAGACTGCTGGTAGTCACACAGTGATGTGCTTTACAAAGCCTCTGGGGTTCCCAGGTAAAGTTGAGTCCCAGTTACCCACAGTAACTTTTTGGACAGCACTCCTTTAGATTGGCTCCTTTCCTCTCCCATTTCACTTTCTAAATTCCTTAGAGACTTTCTGGGATTTCTGCTAAAACAAACTGCTTGCACTGAGATTCTTGTCTCAGAGTCTACTTCTGGGAGGAGTGGTAATCCAGCATCAAACAAGCTGTATCAGCCCCTCATGTGGGGAATGCACTGAGCATCCAGTACTGTAATTAACTGTACCTTAGACTAGCGGCTGCTCATCTAGAACGCTCTCAATTCTTTGCAAACATTGAGTTTTTGTAAAATAAAGAAAAAGTCTTATAAGTAGAAGTTGGGGTAGGGATTGTGTGCTATGAAATTAGTTTCGATTCATCATGACCCTACATAGGGTTTCCAAGGCTATAAATATTTACAGGAGCAGAAAACCTCATCTTTCTCCCACGAGGGGCTGGTAGATTTGAACTGCTAACTGTTCCGAGGAGAGGCTAGTAGATTTGAAACACCATCAGTTAGCAGCTCCATGTGTAACCCATTATGCCATCAGGGCTCCTTAAAGGCAGAGGTGGTGGTGGTGGTGGTGGTGGTGGTGGTGTGCCATTGAGTCGATTCTGACCCGTAGCGACCCTGTATAGGGTTTCCGTGGCTGTAAATCTTTCTGCCCCATGGGAGCAGAAAGCCACATCTTTCTCCAGTGGAAATGCTGGTAGTTTCAAACTGCTGACATTAAGGTTAGCAGCCCAACTTGTAACCACTATGCTACCAGAGCTCCTTTAAAGACAGAGGAGGGGTGGGCAAATTGTTCACACTGTGTTTGTGATTATCAAAAGTTCAAATCCTCCAGAAAAGTGTCACTCCCCTAAAAGAACACATTTGGCTTATTGGGTCAGGGAGGAGAGAGTGAGACTACCCAGGGGGGCCCCTCCCTGACCTTAGACAGGTTGATGTGATGGAGAATGAGAAACAGAAGTAAGCTCCCTCTTCATAAGGAAGACAAGGTAGTCTGCCAAGAGAAGGTTTGGTGAGAGGCATTGTGGCCAGCAGGTGGAATTGTGGAATTGGGAGACAATGAAGATGTGAAGCATCTGCTGGCAGGTCAGGGACTTTGCTGACCAGGTTTGACAGTAGCGTGGAGAGAACTATTTGAGTACTTAAGGAGAGACCCAGGTTTAACTCTGTGAGTCATTTGTTGATGGTGTGGAATATGCTGACAGGAAAGATGTTTCCAATATTGATGCTTGGAGCTTCCAAGCCATATGACTCAGGGGCTTCCCTGTCCTGTATCCTGTGCTGAGTCAGCCTGTGTCAAGCATACCAGCTGCTATGGCCCAGGTGTTCCTCACCCCACTGCACACACAAACACAGCCTCCCTGGCAGGTGGCTTCAGCCTCTGGGCTCTATTAGGCCTACGCTCCAGTAAGCTGCACTTTTCTGTTGCCCTCCTGTCGCTGGGATCCCCACTGCACTGCCTCCATCCTCACCACTACTCCACAGGTAAGGGTCTTTATTTTCTAAATCTTTCCAGCCCCTACTTTGCCTTTCAACACTCTCTAAATCTCAAAAGGCCAAAAATGATCTGTGTGTTGTTGTTGTTGTTAGGTTTCGTCGAGTCGTTTCTGATGCATGGTGACCAAGTATAGGACTTCCCTGGAGCAGCTAGTGACTTTGTACCACCAACCTAGGTGTTAATAGTCCAGCACCATTCCAGGACTCCACTCCTTGTGTTGTTGTTGTTGATGAGTGCTGTAGAGTTGCTTCTGACTCATACTTACCCTGTATGGGGTTTCTGAGGAGTGACTGGTAGATTTGAAATGTTGACGTTGTGGTTCAAACTGACCTTGCTGTCCAGTGCTTATCCTACAGTGTCACAACTTTTGTGTTGTTGTTGTTGTTGTCATTTAGTGCTGTCCAGTCGATTCTGATTCACAACGACTCTGTATAGGGTTTCCGAGGAGAGGCTAGTAGATTTGAAACACCAACCTTGCAGCTCAAACAGACCCTGAAGTCCAGTGCTTACCCTGCTGCTTGTTTTTCTAGTTTCAGTACCCAGGATGACAGAGAGTATAGCAATACTTATTTGGGGTAAACAGCAGAAAGACTCCTCTTAAGTTTTGAGCTGAGTTGTGTCCCCTAGAAAGATGTGTTGCAGCCCTAACCCCTGAACTGGTGAATACGAACTTCTTTGGAGAACTAGTGCTTTCCTCTGTGCATGTTATCAGTGAAACAGCATGACATCACATAAGAATATGGTAACTTCTGATCCTGGTCCCTCTGAGTGGTGTTTTATAAAAGAGAAGGACTGACAAAGAATTAGAAGTTACCAAAGATTGCTATAAGAGAGGCAAGTTAGAGTTCCTCTTTCAAACACCGTCCACCTCACTCCAATCCTCCACTGGCAGAAGGAACTGATACAGCTGGTGGATGATCAGGACTTCTAGACTCCAGAACTAAGAGACTAAATCTTTGTTCATCCAGCTGTGATATGTTGTTATGGGAAGCCTAGAAAATGAAGGCATACATACTGTGTCCTTGGCTTTCATTTGGGCCACTCCTCTTCCTCAAATTGTCCCAGGGCATTAACTTTTGGAGTAAGCCTCCACAGAGAGGTTGACCTGCTTCTGTTATGAGATCTGTCATGTTTCCATAGATAACCTGGGGTGGGGTTTCTTGGTGGCTGTTACATAGTTTTATCCATGAATAAAAATTACCTTTGCAGAGATTTCATTTTAAGCTCCAATACATCATGCTAAGTTGTGTGGCGCTGTGGGTTAATGTGCCAGACTGCAAAGCTGTTTGAACTGCAAGGTCAGAGGTTCAAACTCACTAGCTGCTCCTCAGAAACCCTATACAGGGTCGCTATGGGTTTGAATCAACTCAGCGGCACTTAACAACAACAAGAAGTAAAAATAACTCTTTCTGACCATTCTTAGATCCTTTCAAGCCACATGGACCTCCTTAATATTAGGTATTTCTTTAACAGATCAAAGATCTTACTTGGAGACTTCTCTCTGTCAAGGGATATTTCAAACCATCATGCCACACACACCAGTTCTGACCTAGACCCTAATCTGATCGGATGGGAAATATTCAAGGTAAATGTCTAAGTTTTCTAGTCCTTTAGATGTAGAATCCTCTACCCACCCATCTGTAGATTTGTTGTGTACTACAGTGGCTGGAAGCTGTGCCACTATTATTTCCTATACTAGCAGGGAGGCCTACCGTGAGTAGGTTTCAGTGGTGCTTCTAGACTAACACAGACTAGAAAGAAAGGTCTAGGGATATACTTCTGAAAATTATCCAGTGAAAACCATATGGAACCCAACAGAACATTCTTTGACTCCCTTGTTTTGGACATGCCATCAAGAGGGCACAATCACTGGATGGAGACATTGTGTCTGATGAATTAGAGGTCTGGAGTGGGCAAGGGAGACCCATGGTGAGATGGATTGGCACAAGAGACACAGAAATATGTTCTAACATGTGGATGATTATAACGATGATGTAGGACCAAGGTGTACATTAGATCACTGTGAGTCTGACCCGAACTGACAGCACTACTCTCTCTCTAGATTTAGAATTATAAGAATGCTGAAGGCATGTCTAAACCGGAAAAATATGCATAACCACACTTAGCATCTCCTTTTCATACAGAACATTTTTCTTCCATTATAAAGTATCAAAACAGTTAGGGGAGTTTTCATTGCTTATCATTTTATCAAGCAACATTTTCTTCTATCATTAATACTCTTGTAAATGGTAACTTTTTAATGACTAGCTACTACACTGTCAGGGTGCAACAGGGTTGTATTCTTTCACCATACTTATTCAACCTATATGCTGAGCA
>NW_006408672.1:5706830-5713242 GCF_000296735.1 Chrysochloris asiatica | reverse complement strand
TCTTCGGGAGAAACTAGAGGTTTTCTGCACAGGTAATGATTTACTGCCTCAGAAATCCTGTAATGGTCATTATGAGTCAGAAACAATTTGATGGTATTAGGGGAGAATATTGAAAGTACCATGGACCATCAACAGAATAAACAGGGCAAGACTTCTTCTCTCATACTTCAGCTATATCAGGAAGGACCAGTCCCTGGACAAGTATATCATGCTTGGTAAAGTGGATGGTCAGAGACAAAGAGGAAGACCCCCAATGAGATGGATTGGCACAGTGGCAGCAGCAATGAACTCAAGTAGCAATGACAGTAAGGCTGGCACAGTGTCAGGCAGTGCTTCGTTCTGTTTTGTATAAGGTCACTATGAGTTGGTACCAACTCAACGGTACCTAACAACAACAACAACAACAACAACAACAATAAAAACACAATATAACACAGTCTGAAATAAAGGCTGCAATGGAAATCTAACTAGAATCTATTCCATGAGTGCCAAAATCTTTATGGAAGCAAACTGCCTTATGTTGCTCCTGCAGAGCAGGTGGTAGGTTGGAGCCACCAACCTTCTGGTTAGCAGTCCAAGTCTTAACCCATTGTATCACCAGGGCTCCTCACTGAACTTACATGGGTAAAATCTTGAATTGGCAATGGTGTTACATTAAGTCTTTATAACAATAACAAAAACAGCAACAAAAGATACAGGGATGGGCTCAATGGAATTCAAAAATGGCTTTTGGACCAGCAACCAAGCTGAGACAGTACTGGGACCTGACCACTCTTCTCAGACCCCAGAGACCCTTCTCCAAAACAGTTGTACTCTTTAAAACAAAAATATTTTTTAAAGACTCAAGAGTTTTTATACATCATGTTTTGAAAAATATTTTTTGGTACTGTCATTGAGTATTGTTTTTAGTATTGTTATTGAGTGTCATTGAGTTGGTTCTGACTCACAGCACCACTATACAGGGTTTCTGAGGAATAGCTGATCAGTTTGAACTACTAACCTTGCAGTTAGGAGTCCAGCACTTGCTTATCCTTCAGTGCCACAAAATCTTCTCTATGGTCCCATGGTTGCTTAAGAAGACAGTCAGATAAACTACGTAGCCGCAAGCAACTTTGTGTTTTCTATTACATTAGATAAAAGAGGTTGTTTTAACTACTTTACATAAAGAAGCTTTGCCCCAGTGGGGAAAGTGAACAGTGAACCACAAAATTGAACTGCTAATAAATACCAAGAAATGTTCCTGGCTTCTTGTGAAACAGTCACATCACTGCTCTAAGACCACATTTCTGGAACTTTTTTTGTGGCAGAAATCACTTTGGCACTAGGATACATCACTGAGTAAGCTGGCGTTTTATGGTGACTTGGGCTTCAGAGAATAGGACCATGTATAGGAGAAGACTTTGTATAGTACTACTACATACAGACAGAAAGATGGTATTTTAAATATTCAAGCATTCAAAAACCTATTTCAGAACTGGCTCTCTCCAGTTTCTTAGTTGAAGATCTAAAGCAAGTTTACTTAAGCCAACGTAGATCACTGAAGGAAATGAATTTATATATCTGTCCATTGTCCTATTCTGCCATGCATTTATCCATCCACCCAACCATTCATCTATTCATCTATCCATTCATCATCCATATTCATCCTTCCACTCATCTATCCATCCTTTCCTCTCTTCTTTCCTCCAACTCGGCTTGAAAATCAATCTGTCTGAATCATGAAAACTGCTTGCTTAACTGATTATAGCATTTTATCACTATCAATATTTTCACTTCTTAGAAGTTAAATTCCTCAAGTGAGGATCATTACCATAAGTCCTTCAGTTACTTGATAAACCTTTGTCATCTAATGTATGATTCATTACAAGTATCATCTTATTTTAAAGTCATTTTATATTTTAAAACTGACCGTCCAAAGCTTAATACCAAATGCATTGTATTAAAAAAAATTAACAGTATATTTTCCTATCCATTAAAATTATGATATTCCCAAGTTATACTATATGAAAACTTGTGTGAAAATTGACTTTTCTAACTAGAATAAAAATTTGACCCCAGGTGGCAAAATCAATTCATATTGCTTTTGACATTTTCTAACCTTGGAGTTTCTCTAGAAGCAAAGTAGATGTATAAAGATTGTATTCTGGGATATTAATTATTTCAAGTAGTTTCCTCAGGGAAAAAAAGGAAATGTCATTTGTGACAGTTCAGAAGAAAGTCAAGATGGTTTTTCTTCTCCTATATTAAGACAAGGAAAAAGAGGAAGGTCACCTAGAAAATGTACCCATCACAAATACAGCTGAGAGAGACCTCAGGAGGAATCCAAGGTGGTCAAATATGTAGACCCAGGCTCGGGTGCTGACCTGGGCCCTACAGACATTTCCACAGCTTCCTTCCCCATATCACTCAGCAAAATGGTGGTGCCAATCACCATGCATTCATTTTTAGAAAAACATGACACAAGCTGCCACTTAGACCAACAGTCTTTTTTATACGAAGAGCATTTATCTTGTTTATTGTCTAGGACAATCTTTTTTTCTAGGACAATCTTTTTTTCAGGAATGAAATGTATTTTCTGCATTACTCATTTTAATTTTCTCTATTATATATTATATTATAAAGGAGCTCTGGTAGCGTAGTGGTTACGAATCGGACTGCGAACCTTAAGGTCAGCGGTTTGAAACTATCAGCCGCTCCGCGGGAGAAAGATGAGGCTTTCTATTCCCGTAAAGATTTACACCCTCGGAAACCCTGTACAGGGTCGCTATGGGTCAGAACCGACTCAACGGCACTTAACAACAACAACAAATTATATATTATGCTCTGATTTGGAAATAACCTATAAAATATGATATTAAAAATGGGTGGCCACTATGATCTCTCCATCACTACTTCTTTTAATTGGGTCTCTCCACTTTCGTGGTGTCGTCTAATACAGAACTAGAAAAATACAGAGTTTTCAATCAGAGATCCTGGACTTTAGGAAGACACATACTGGGCTTGACCTGGTTCTCCAAGAGGTGGTCAGGGTTAAAAGGTCTATGATACCATAGTTTTTAATACTGCTATCTCTGACTAGCTATGTTGTTGTTGTTAAGTGCAATCGAGTCAGTTCCGACCCATAACGACCCTGTGCAGGGTTTCTGAGGGTGTAAATCTTTACTGGAGTAGAAAGCCTCATCTTTCTCCCGCAGAGCGGCTAGTAGTTTCGAACCGCTGACCTTAAGGTTCGCAGCCCGATTTGTAACCACTACGCTACCAGAGCTCCTGTCTGACTAGCTATATGACTAGATATTTACTTACATTCTCTGTGCCTAATTATCCTAATCACTATCCTAAAGGATTTTGTGAGAATTAAATGAGATCATCTATATTAAAAGCCTTAGGAAGTTGTTTTACACAGAAAACATTCAAACAAATATTCACTCCTCTTATTATTATTACATATAAGAACTTGGACAAATAAATTTCCCAGATAAATATAATCATCTATATTTAAAAGCCTTAGGAATTTGTTTTACACAGAAAACACTCAAAACAAATATTCACCCCTCTTATTATTATTACATGTAAGAACTTGGACAAGTAAATTTCCCAGACTTGGACAAATAAATTTCCCAGACTTAGGTCATCATTCAAAAGATGAGTGGAAAATAAGAATAGCGGCAGAGCTGAGGATCCAGTGTGCTACCACATGTTGAGTACCTGGTAAGTGCCGGTGATTTGATATCTCAAGATCACTGGTTTCCTTCCAATCTCTATTCTGCATTTCCTAATGAGGACGTGTGGTTCCTGCTGTTTGATGGAGTTAAATAAATAAATTATTAAAATCAACAACATTTTGGGTATGCAATTAACTGTAGGTATAAGAGGATATTTTTCAAATATGAACTCATCTCTCTTCTATACACACACACAGTTGAGCATCTACTAGACACCAGGTAATTGCTAGGTGTGGAGGATACCAGAATGTAGAAGGGGTCCAGTTGCTGACCTTGAGAAGTGCAGAGTCCAGTGGAATGACGGGCAAATAAATACAGACTAGGCCATGGACCAGTGAGAGTGATTCTCGATAGAGATGCAGAAGGTATGAAGAAAACCACAACAAAGAGGGCTCTGGGTAAGTCTCGGCCAGAAAGACTGAACATTCTTTAAAATATGATCTGACTTCCCCATAGAGGTCAACACGGACCATGTTATTCAGCAGTGAAATCTTCACAGGGTTGGAATGGATTAGGATGGGCAAGAAGCTAGTGATGAGGGGCGTGGCCTGCTCAAAGCCATTATGGCAGTCTCACACCTTGACCTTCACCAGGTAGACCCAGACGTGAGCTGCTGCTGAAAAGTATAGCTCTGAATAACATGCCTCCTCTGTGTAACCTCTACACATTTGTCAGCAGTGGCTTATATGGAGCTATAATGCTGAATAATTTCTAGCATAGCTTCCAGACCGAGACAAAGTTGAAAGAAAGGCCTTGCGATCCATATCTGAAAAATCAGTCGATGAAAACCCTGTGGATCACAATCGTCCAATCTGCTACCAATCATGGAGACAGCTCAGGATCAGGCAGCATTTTGTCCCATTGTACACTGGCTCACCATGACTCAGAGGCCAACTCAAAGGCAGCAAACAACAGCAACAGCATTAGCCCACCCAAATACAGGAGAACTCAGGAAACTGAGAATTCGCTTTTTGAGTTTATTGATGGAGCTGCGAAGCAATAGAAATTTCTATTCCCTGGAAGCCAACTAGGATGCTGCACAAAGCACTTCAGTCAAGTCATTAGAAAAGGAATTCTCCAGCATATACTTGAAGTAGGCTTGGTCTGGAACAGAATGTGAATGTGATTTAAAAGACATGGATCAGAAATCCATATTGTGGCAGGGGGAGGCAGCCTGGAGCATGAAAGTGAGCTTTGAAGGCAAAGAACTTGGTGTTTATTTCAGCTACCCTCTAGCAATGATTTGGACAAAAATCTGAGCCTTACCACCACCACCAACAAATCCTGCATGATCCCTACAGGATTGTTGTGAGCATCAAACAAGAAATCATGTATTTTTTAAAGGAGCTCATATACTGGGAGCTTATACATTTTCAAAATGGGCTGCTTTGGGCACAGTACACACCATCTCTTGTCTAGAGTTAGACATTCTGGGTTCTTCTTATATCTCTGGTGACCAAGTCTCCTGATGCAAAACAAACCCAGTTCCAGGTGCCCTGTGAACCTTATTAGTTTCTCTTTGTTTGTTTTGTTGTTTTGTTCTATTTTTTCTAATGATGCTTATTTAGATTCTGAACATAAACATACTTCATATTCATGTTAAGAACCTAGGGGGGAAACACCAGAAAAGGAATAAAGGCGTTTCTATTTATGAAGTTAGCTGTTCTGACAATACTCCCTGTTCTAGTGCTCCCTCCACCACCCCACAGTGCTGCTACAATCGTTTTTTAAATGAGGAAACTAAAGCCCACAGAAATCACCAATGTAACACAGGTCAGAAGTGGCTCTGTAAATGATAAGTAATTACTCAAAATCACATGTGATCCTCTCCCCAAGTGTTGTCACAGGCAGTATGCCTTCTTCATTTAGAAGGACAGGTTCCAGGATGAGACATGGAAGTGGATGCAAATAACCCAGACCCTTTGGAAAACTCGCCCAATAGGTGAAGAGCTTGGGGTGGAAAATAAGGGACGAGAGGGAGACGCAGGAAATGGAGACAAGTCTGCAACAGTGGGTTCATTTTATTTGTGTGTGTGTGTGTGACCAAAGTGTGGATGTTAGACCACCTGCCATGCCAATCATCACAATGTTGTTCACAAATCAGATTTTATCACTCCTCAGGTGTGGCAACAATAGTGAGGTTGGCCCAGGATTGGGCAGTGTTTCATTCTGCTGTGCATAAGGTCGATATGAGTCGGTACCAACTCAATGGCACCTAACAACAACAAAAATTCAGGTGTGTGGCACTGGAGGATAAATACTGGAGTTGTAACAGCAAGGTTGACAGCTCAAACTCCTTAGAAACTCTATACAGGGTTGCTATAAGTAGGAATCGACTCGATGACACGTCACAACAACGATACAGATGTGCTAAATGGTACTGGGATGGGGAAAGGGAGAAGCAGAAGCATCTATTCAGGTGGCTGCTATGCCAATAAATAAGAGCAGTGATGGTCCAGTGGTGGAATTCTTGAATTATGTGATAGAAATGTGAACTCAATTCTAAGACAATCTCATATGTAATGACCACGTGTCTGCCAGTGAAGACTTGTGTGATCTTATGATGTTGAACAAGTTTCTGCAGAGCATCCAAAACTAAGATGAACTAAAAAGAAAGACCTGTGACTGGGTAAGGGAAGAATAGTGGGAAGAATATATATATATACAATACTGTAGGATAAGCATGGGAC
>NW_006408672.1:5700769-5706730 GCF_000296735.1 Chrysochloris asiatica | reverse complement strand
ATACATATTGTTGTTATGTGCCGTGGAGTCGGTTCCAACTCATAGCGACCCCTGTACAGGGTTTCCGAGGCTGTAAATCTTATGGGAGCAGAAAGCCTCATCCTTCTCCCACGGAACAGCTAGTAGTTTCAAACTGCTGACCATGAGGTTCGCAGCTCGATTCGTAACCGCTACACTACCAAATATATATATATATATCCCACTCTTCTTAGATATACATGACTGCAACATATATATTGCAGTCATTGAGACAAAGCAAAACACATGATTTGTTGACTATAAAACTGATGATCTTTTATGTAAACCTACACTCAATTCACAATACAACATTAAAAAGAAAATGCAAGAAAAGAAAGAAGAAAGGCCTGCTGTCTACTCTCAAAAACTTGTTGTTGTTGTTGTCAGGTGTCATCGAGTCGGAACCGACTCATAGCGACCCCATGCACAGCAGAACGAAACAATGTTCGATCCTGGGCCAACCTCACTAAACTTAGTGAATGAAAACTCGACAGGTCACAATGGTCTGATCTACAACTGATCTCAGGGATGACAGCATTTCAGTTCCTTGTGCATTAGGTTGTCATGAGTATGGGGTGCCAATTCACAGCTGCCAACAACAACAACATGCCAATAAATGTGAAATCTATTTATCTGGGTTCCATCTTTCTTTTTCTTGTTGTTGTTAGATGCTGTCGAGTTGATTCTGACTCAGAGCAACCAGTATAGGGTTTACGAGGAGCAGCTGGTGGGTTAGAACTGCTCATCTTGTGGCTTTCAGTCTAGAGCTTATTCTAGAACACCATACCAGGAGTCTTGTTCTTATACAACACCAAATATGATTACGGTGATAGTTGTAGATCATGAATAATGTAACAGATATTGATAAATTGTTATTGTTGTTGTTAAGTGTTGTCACGCAGTTCCGACTCATAGCAACCTTGTATAGAGTTTCCGAGGAGCAGCTGGTAGGGTTGAACTGCTGACCTTGTGGAGCACAGTCCCATACTGATCCTACAGTACCACACCAGGAGTTCATTGCTTAATTATATACCTAAAAATGTTCAAAAGTCAAATGTTATGTGTATTTTTGTTATTTTTCAGTACTTTTTTTTTTTTAAGGCCACAAAAATGATGAGTATGGCATTAGTAAAAATCAATTCAAAATCTAAAGAGGAAAACTTACTCTTTAAAATTTGAAAAGAAGTCCATACTTGGGCATTTTATAGAACAACTTTTGGACAAAGGAAAAACCTTCACTGATGAGGGTCCAGAGGTTGTTTAAGGAGGCTTGTAACACAAGGAGTCCCGGCTTTTCAGAAAACCCTACAGTTTCCGTGGCTGAGAGGGTTATGGGGGATCTAAGTGAACTGGAAGTGACCCTGGGCTGACCCGACTATATTTCAAGACTATATGCTTGAGATGTTGGGATTCCAAGTGTGATTTTGTTTGAGAAAAGGATTCTGTTGCTAAAACAAGTTTGAATGGACAACTTAGACACTGGCTACCCAAAATTGGAGGGGATGGGGAGTTGGCAACAAAGGCACAAAGTGACTGGCTTACAATTTTTCAAGAGGGAGCCTAGTTTCAGAGGGTGCGGGGGAAGGTAGACTCTCCACTGAGTGGTCTCCAACCTGTCTAGGTGGCGCTGGTGAAAGGAGATGGTGATAAGATTCTTGTAGGTCAATAGTGAATAATTGCTATCAGGACTAATTGTGAACATTGCAAATGTAAAGTAGACATTTTGTAACAAACGGAGAGACGTGGTTGATCTTATAGTTGAGAAACAGAGGACCTTGGGACCATTCTGGAAGAAGAGGAGCGTGCGGGACCCTATACAGAGAAGCAGCGATGCCAGAGATGGAGGCAGAGACAATGACCAGGAGAGATGGAGTGGCTGGGGACTCTAGACTCAAGAAGAGAGAAGGGTTGTGTGCTGGTGGCTGGGGGGCTGTTGTGCAGTTTATACCCTTTGGTTGTTTGAATGGTTATATATTCCTGAGTGTTTTGGTGTACCTTCTCCCCCCACCAAAAAAAAAACCAACAAAACAACAGAGGGATTGTA
The DNA here is from genome assembly GCF_000296735.1 of Chrysochloris asiatica. Classification (NCBI taxonomy): domain Eukaryota; kingdom Metazoa; phylum Chordata; class Mammalia; order Afrosoricida; family Chrysochloridae; genus Chrysochloris; species Chrysochloris asiatica. The sequence continues at coordinate 5,704,668 of NW_006408672.1, read as the reverse complement.
AGTAAATGTTTTGAATGATGAGCATGGAGGGGACTGAAATCATTGCAATGAAACAAAATACGATAGAATGAATGTAAAGCTGATGCTCTCCCATGTAAACTATCACTTAATAATAATAATAATAATTAAAAAACAAGTTTGAAAGCCCACAATCATTTATGAATGAAACAAACAGAATCACAGAAAGATGGGATATGGCAGTACCTGTAGAGTTCTGGTGTGGTGCTGTAGGATAAACAGCAGACTGCTAACCAAAAAGTTGGAGGTTCCAACCCACCAGCCACTCCTTGGAAATCATGTACAGTGTCACTATGAGTCAAAACCTACTTAATGGCACACAGCATCAATAACATCTGAAATTAATGAAAGAATTAGAGCAAGAATTCTTTGTTCCTGAGTCTTTCTGCTTTTCATAGGATGAGAAAGGGTGTTGTAATGTCAACTTTCAAAATAAATCTTAAGAATACTAAAGAAAAAAATATAGCCTAAATATTTTCATTTAAATTAAGACATGTTCTCTTTGTGTGGGCCTATGAAAGAGTATTTCTGTGGTAACTCATTTTACCTACTACATTTATTAATTTAACATTTTTCCATTTATTTGTCCACAAATATTTCTATTTTCCCTTTTTTTCTTAGGCTATACTGACAAAAAAATAGGATGAAATGAAGATCCAATCCTTACACTCACAATATCTATAACTCTGCTACAGAAAGCTCTTTGTAAATGTTTGATATCAAGTTGCATTAAGCATTTAAAGATGCTTTAAATTCGTGTATGTTCCTTTCTCAATATCTTGATTAGATTTCATGATTTTGTCACAAATATTAACCATTAGCTCTGACACTAACTTGGGCTGTTCCTTCTGTATTTGATAACTTTGCATCTCCCCATGTAATGCACAACCCCCAAAGGAAATAACAACTAAAACTAGAAACACCCATTCATTAACTCATTCACTGAACATTAATTACGGCTCATTTATATTCTTGAGAAGATAAAGAACAGATCAAACATCAATTTCTCTAAGAAGCTCCCATTGATTTTTCAGATGGAAACGATTTCCCTCACTCCCATACTCCCATAGGACTGAGATTCTATCTTCACACACAGCACAATCTTTCTCCCATCGATATTAATTACCAATGCCTATGTCCCTCTTCACACTGCCCGCCCCCCCCCCCCAGCCACCAAGTGTACTATAAGCTTCAGCAGCATGAAAAGCATGTTTGACTTTTTCTGTGTGTTCCACTGTCATGAAATATGAGCTTCATTCTTCCAAACTATATGAAGCTTGGTAAAAGAGCCAAGAAATATAATTTTCTAGGATCTGAGAGTTTTCAAAAATATGAATCAGAAGAACAACTGGTAATAAAACATTTACTAAAAGTACAGCTTACCCCTCAAGCTACAGCTGGTGTATCTCCTTTGCTCCATACCAAAATGTCCTAAAAGGCTTGTCCCTCCTTTTGGTGTAGCCCTGTTCCCTCTGGGACCTACTCCAATACAGTTTCAGTCCCACCTTTTCACCAATGAAGAATACTGAGCCAAGTAATTAGTCACTGAGAGAAATATTTTACGAAAATCAATCCCATCTACATTATACACTCAATGTTAAAAACACAATGATGAAAGTGTTAAAAGAATATTCCATTGCATATCAACAGGGCTTTGATACAGGTGAGGTATTTTTAATACATCAACATACTAATGCTGGTGATCATTGAATGATACTATTTTTATAGGATATTGAGATTTTATTTGTGCTCATCTGTGTTTTCCACATATTGTATAGAAAGACCACTGTATACATTTCCAATAGAAAAATATACTATACAGGGCTATAATTTAACTCTATGCAGTTTCGCTATGAGTCTGAACAAACTCCATGGCACACCACCAGACATCACCATAATTTAAATAATCCAGCCATCACCATAATACCTGACCCAGGCCATGGTATTTTCTATAACCTCATATGGATGCAAAAGCTGGACAGTGAATAAGGAAGACTGTAGAAGAATTGATGCCTTTGAGTTGTGGTGTTGGAGGAGAATACTGAAAGTGCCATGGACTGCCAAAAGAACCAATAGATCTGTTTTGGAAGAAGTGCAACCAGAGTGTTCCTTGGAGGCCAAGATGGCTAGGCTTTGTCTCTCATACTTTGGACACATTGTCCGGAGAGAACAGTCGCTGGAGAAGGATGTCTTTCTGGGTAAGATGGAGGGTCAGAGAAAAAGAGGAAGACCCCCAACGAGATAGATCAACCAGGTGGCATCACTGATGGCGTCAAGTGTGGCGGCGGTAGTGAGGATGGCCCAGGATCGGACATTATTTCGTTCTGCTGTGCATGGGGTCGCTATGAGTCGGTTCCGACTCAATGGCACCTGACAACAACAACAAAGTTGCACAAATGGAGCTTATTTCGTATTTATTCTAGTTTATGTCAGTCTTTAGCTATGGACTGCATTTAAACATTTATTTGAAATACGATCTATGTGGAAGGTTGAGTTACAAACAAAATAAGGCACACTCCACTAAACAAAAGATCAATTATTGGAAATGCACAGGATAAACTTCAATGCCCAAATTCAAACGTTTTTAAGAGAGATATCATAGCAATAATGCTTCTCAGAACAATAATTTTTGTTGATATCAATTCTTTATCTTTAGTTTACTTCATAAAGTGATAATGACTTCCTTGCTAATTATATAAATAAGGAGCTCTGGTAGCGTAGTGGTTAGGAATCGGGCTGCGAACCTGAAGGTCAGCAGTTCTAAACTACCAGCAGCTCCACGGGAGAAAGATGAAGCTTTCTATTCCCGTAAAGATTTACACCCTCGGAAACCTTGTACAGGGTCGCTATGGGTCGGAACTGACTCAACGGCACTTAACAACAACAACAATTATATAAATAAGGCCACTTCAGAGTTAACATTTTAAATGAGCTTAATAGAAAATATTCTAAAGTATGTTGATCATCATTAAATAACTGAGCATTTACATAATTTATAGAACTGGATCTTCTTTTCTGATGGGGTCTGAGGTATTTTGCATATATGCATATTTGCATTCTGAAAATCTAATGAGAATAGGACACCGAAAGCCAATAATCCAGACACAGTCACAGGCAAAGATACTTCAAATAAACATCTGTAATCTTGTGGGTTTTAAATACATTCATATAAAATCAGATGAAAGGCAAAATTTTACCAAGTTGTATTAGCAATAAATTGATTTAAATGGACTTCAATCCAAGAAAACCAAAAAAAATTCCTTTAAGAATCATTTTTACAGTACACTGATGTCCAAAAAGAATCTGAATTAAAGTGTCCAAATTCAGCAATGCTACTGTTCTGGAAAATAATAAAAAGTAAGTGTTTGGAGTAAAATTTAATTTGGTCTTTATTTTCAGTGTATGGGTATTGCAATGAATTTTTTGCATGTTATGTCTATGGAATTAATTTCAACAGATCTCTCTGATTTTAAAAGCCATTCTTTAAGACCACAACTAGACACTCTTGTTTGGTTGGGGTCTAAAAGACTGGCTTTTTAAAAAGAAAAATCTGCTTAGATGAACACTATAGGCATGACACTCAAAAGAATGGCCCCTGCAAAGGTCAGTAACTAGAGACAAAAAGAAAAAAAAATCAAGCAGAATACACAGACAAGAAGGTGAAGAAAAAGGCACAGCTGGGCAAAGATTTAACAAGGAAAACTAACAACTGAGCATTTTTGCTTTACTCTTTCTAAAAAATATTTGTAAAAATGCAACTTACAACATTTAGCAATTCAACATTTTTCATGTGTATAATTAGTATTCTCCAATAGACGACACCTACTCCTCACTTATTCAACCTGTATGCTGAGCAAATAACCCAAGAAGCTGGATTCTAT
>NW_006408672.1:5699293-5700249 GCF_000296735.1 Chrysochloris asiatica | reverse complement strand
AGGAGAGACCAGTCGCTGGAGAAAGATATCAGGTTTGGTAAGGTGGAGGGTCAGAGAAAAAGAGGAAGACCCCAGCGAGATGGATTGGCAATGTGGCAGCATCAATGGGCTCAAGCGTGGCAATTGTGAGGTTGGCCCAGGACCGGACAGTGTTTCCTTCTGTTGTGCACAGGGTCACTTTGAGTCGGTACTGACTCAATGGCACCTAACAACAACAACAACAACAACTCCTCACTTGGAGCTCCAGTGTGGCTCTGTGGGAAAAAGCACTAGACTGTAAGGTCTGTTTGAACCACAAGGTTAGCAATTCAAACTCACCATCCATTCCTTGGAAACGTTATACAGGGTCACTATGCATTAGAACTGACTAAATGGCACTAAACAACAACAACTCCTCACTTACCAACTATCTCAAATCCAACATTTTACATATGTAACAATAGTAGAAAATCTATGCCACTATTGTGCACATTAACTACATACCTCTAGTAATAATAAGTAGTGCACAGATGAAAGGTGAGAGTAACAGTGGTTTTGATGGTTAAGGCTGTATTTCAATTCACTGGTCCATGATTCGCAATGGTCTGGCAGTTATGAAATGATGTAGTCATCCTTTCCATTCTGTAAGATGATATGGTAGTATTCCATTTCCACATTATGTCAATTTCCTTGTAATGACCTGTTCTTCGGAACCTAATCATGTCGACAAAGTGAGGAGTGGGTGGCATTGATTTCAGAATGGGTGTTAGATAGTATAAAACATGTCAGGTATTTAAAAAATACATAATTTCAATAGAGAAAAATTAAAGTGTTATTTATCATCACAATTGGAAATTACCCATTCTACATACATGTGAAGCTTCTTTTTAAATACAAGAAATATTTTAGGGTGAAGAATGCCACAAAGAACACTTTTGATTCTAGTTTTTCACCTACACAAGGTGGAAGTGAGATTA
>NW_006408672.1:5674361-5697224 GCF_000296735.1 Chrysochloris asiatica | reverse complement strand
GATTACAGAATACCTATTTCTTGCATACAAAATATACTTTATTTTAAATATTTGATTAGCTAGAAAGATCAGTCAAGTGAGATTATACTCTCTTCTGAGAGAGTTTTAAATCGTAGTGGTTATGAATTGGGCTGCTAATCTCAAGGTCAGCAGTTCCAAACTACTAGCTGTTCTGTGGGAGAAAGATGAGACTTTCTGCTCCCGTAAGGAGTTTCAGCCTTTGAAACCTTGTATAGGATCGCTATGAGTAAGAACCGACCAGATGACACTTAACAGCAACAAAAGACTTAGAAATCACACCAGTTCACCTCCTAACACCCCCAATGCTTAAGTATCTTCATATTCAAAGACTCCTGGCACGTCCCGTCAATACCACATAAAAGGAGGTGTGAGGAGGGTCCATGTAGAGCCACCATTTAGTATGAGATGATCTTTGGCTAAGTGATCAAGAGGAAACGGGAAGAAGCACAGCAGCGTAGACCTCATGTACTGAAACCAGACACATCCTGCCACAAACAACTTACGGGGCATAAATAAATAGAGCATCCAGGTTACCTGAAGCCAGAAGCCATTTCTTAGACTCCAGTTGTTGTTGTTGTTGTTATGTGCCGTGGAGTCAGTTCTGACTCATAGCGACCCTGTACAGAGTTTCCGAGGCTGTAAATCTTTACCGGAGCAGAAAGCCTCATCTTTCTCCCGCGGAGCAGCTGGTAGTTTCGAACTGCTGAACTTGCGGTTCACAGCCCGATTTAGACTCCAGGGCCAATACCAATAGCATCTGTGTGAGTCTGTGGAGGACACGGTTGGGAGAGAGCCCAGAAATGCCATATCTAACAGAGGAAACTGAGTCCCACCTTAAGGAAGGAAGTCTCCTAATCCTATGGTACTTTTCTCCTGCCTCTAAAATGATAGCAAAATAATATTTCTCCCAAGTACTTGGTCAGCTAAGCAAAAAACAAAACAAACAAACAAAATAAAAACCGTTGCTATCAAATTGATTTCCAATCATGGCAACCCATGTATTAGAGAGTAGAATTTCTTCACAGGGCTTTCGTTGTCCTTTCTCTCCCATGGTGCTAATGGTGAGTTAGAACCATCAACCTTCAAGCTATCAGCTGAGTATAAACTGCTTGTACCATGTAGGGCACCTAGATATCCGGTGTAAGTATAATCAGTGTGTGGTTCACCCCCATGCAATCCAAGGAAGTATATTACAACTTCTGCTGATATCTATGTTCTCCTTCCAAAAGTTACATCTCAAACACATTTACCTCATTAGAAATGTCTGTTAACACTACAATCCCAGTGGTGTTTGTTAATCTAATTCACATACTTATTCAAGATGAATACTTCTTTGTTTTTAAATCTTTGAAGACATCTGTTCTCTAGAATATTCATGACCAATTAAGCTCTTAGTAGGTGTGCATTGAGCTTACTAAAGAAGAAAACTGGAAAGGAGAGGTGTCAGTGCTGCCCTTGGCCAAGGGGCTCGGTGGGACTTCGCAGGACATCACACGATTTGTTGGTGGAGGGAAGCTTGGCAATGAGGCAGTGAAGAGGGGGTAGAGGTAAGTATTCAGGGTTGGAAGAGGCCAGAAGACCTGAACTGATGCTGGGTATAGGAAAGAATGAGGAGAATCTTGGGAGTGGCCTTTAGAGGTGGATGCCAGAGACATGAAGTATCCTGAACTTGACTGTGGGGGAATTCCAGCCACCTGCTCTCTATCCTAGCTCTTGCCCTGAGGTCTGCAACTTTGGTGTATAAACTGATCTCACAGAGTCCTATAGTTTAGTGAATGAGCCACATGCCTGGGAGTATACCAGGGGTCACGGGTTTAGAAGACTCTGGCATGTCAGGACCTCTGGACCAATACTACCTTTCATGGAGTCAATCTTTACTCACGGTAACCCTATGTGAGTCACAGTAGAACTGTGTGCCACAGGGCATTCAGGAGCTGATTTTTCACATGGAGATGGCCAGGCCTTTCTTCTGAAGTGCCTCTAGGTCAGGGGTGGGGAACCGTTTTTTCTACCAAGGGCCATCTGAATATTTATAACATCAATTGCAGGCCATACAAATTATCGACTTTAAAATTGGTGGTGGTGGTTGTATGCCGTGGAGTCGGTTCCAATTCATAGCAACCCTGTATAGGGTTTCCGAGGCTGTAAATCTCTACAGGAGCAGAAAGCCTCATCTTTCTCCCAGGGAACCACTAGTAGTTTCCAACTGTTGACCTTAACGTTAGCAGCTCAACTCTTAACCACTTCTCTACCAGAGCTCCTTACTTAAAAATTAGCTTGCTGTATTTTGTCAAAGTCCTGGTGTGGTGCTGTGGGTTACTGCATTGGACTGCAAACTTGGTTTGAATTGCAAAGTCAGAGATTCAACTTTACCAGTCACTTCACGCAAACACTATACAGGGTCACTATGGGTCAGAACTGACTCAATGGCACTTAACAACAGCAAACAATGTGATGGTTGATAGTCAAATTGAATTTAGGGGGTGGGTATCTTTTTTTTTTTTCCCAAATAAGGAGAATAAACCATGTAATCAATATCATACTCAAAAGTATACAAAGCAAAACAGAACAGGGACCAGAATTCAAAACCTGTGTGCATACCAAATGGACTGCTGAGGGCTCTCTGATTTCTAGAGCTAAACACAGACTCAGTTTCCTCACCTGCAAAGTGTGGTCAGCAACATCTAGAGACACTCAGAGCTGGGTGAGGATCCAGGAAATGCACCCAAAAGAACAGCCCAGCACTGTGTGGGTTCAGAGATCCCTTGGCAGGGCACAGAGCAAGGTCTCTCATTCAGCACTTCCGGGGAGAGCTAACTGCACAGTGCAATTTAAAGCAAGATACTAAATACAAATCAGGCTGCAAACCTTAAGGTCAGCAGTTCGAAACTACCAGCTGTTCCACAGGAGAAAGATGAGGCTTTCTGCTCCCGTAAAGATTTACACCCTCGGAAACCCTGTACAGGGTCGCTATGAGTCGGAACCAACTCCACGGTACTTAACCACCACCACCACCACTAAATACAAGGCTGAGACAGGAAATGTTATCTCTGGCCTTGTCAGGGACATTTCTGAGTAATTGTCCCCTGTGCCCACTGTAGGAGGTCCTGCCTCAATGTCTGCTCTTCCAGGTCAAGCTTGTTAGGCAAGAAAGCAGTGGCTGGGTCACAGGGGCCAGCCCAGGATTCCGGAGTAAGAGATTCCAGGTTCCTTCTAAGCTGTCTCTTCTGAGAACATGACTTTGGCAGTATCCTGACCTCACTAAGCCTCTGCTCTCCGCTGTGGAAGTGTACACAATAATCCCTGATAAAATGATTGTGGAATGTAAATGATGTGAGGCAGTCTACAGGACCTGACAGAGAACAGGCGTCATTTCCACCGCCCTTTAAAAATACTCCACCCTAAAAAACTCAGCAATGCAAGGCAAGGAGCACTCTCCCCTTCCTAGGGCAAGATCATTTAAAGAGAGAACAGTGGTGCTGTGGATTAATGTACTGGACTGTGAGGTCAGTCTGAACCATAAGGTCAGTAGTTCAAGCTCACCAGCCACTCCTTGGAAACCTTATGTTGTTGTTGTTATGTGCTGTAGAGTCAGTTTTGACCCATAGTGACCCTGTATAGGGTTTCTGAGGAGTGCCTGGTGAGCTTGAACTGCTGAGCTTGAGGTTCAAACCGAGTTTGCAGTCCAGTGCATTAACCCACAGTGCCACACTAGAGCTCTAGGAAACCCTATGCAGGGTCACTATGAGTCGGAACCGACTCGATGGTACTTAGCAACAGCAACAACCATGTATAAGGAAAGTCCTTGATCCTAAAACAAATAATCAGAGGGGAGTTTCAGGTGTCTACAGAAGAGCTATTGGTAAGCTAGAAACATATAGGGGCTTCTGGGATGGATTCCTCATGGTGCTGTACAATGAGCATGAGAGTAATTGCAAGGTCAGCAGTTCAAACCACCAGACACTCCACAGCAGAAGATGAGGCTTTCTGTTCCCATAAAGATTTACAGCCTCAAAAACCCTATACACGGTTGCTCTAAGTTAAAACTTGTAGGGTGACTGACTGGTGGGTTTGAATGGCCAACCTTGCAGTTTCTATTGCTTCGATGTTGAGTCTGGTTTTTGGTTTTGGGTTGCGGAGTCAGCAAACACACTGGAACTATAGATAGCATTGCACTGGATGTATGTGTGGGTGCTCTGTCTTTTCTGGAGAGGAATTTTCATATGGAACTTTGAAAATATGAAGCATAATTTTCATATGGAACTTCAGGAATGGATAATTCTGGCAAAGGGCTACCATCAAGGAAGTAGCATGTGTACTATTAGGCAGGCAACCTCTGTCCAGAAGCAAAAGGCAAAGTGGCCAACAGATTACTGGTGTTGGGTCACACACACCTGGATCTGAATTATGATGGTCGCTTCACAGTTTCTTGATGTTGGCTGGGCAAGCATGTTAGCTTCTTGAAATCTCAGTTTGCATATAAGGATGTTATTGTTGTTTTGTAAGTGCTGTAGGGGCAGCTAAAACTCAAGGCAACTCTCTATAGGGATTCTAAGGAACAACCGGTGGCTCTGAACTGCCGACTTGGTGGTTAGCCATAGGTGCTTATCCTAGGGCACCACACCAGGGCTCTGCATATAAATGCAATGGGATAATGCCCCACAGGGCCTGACACAGAAGGCAGTAAATAATCAGTGCTTCCCATCCCAGTTCATACACAGGTCTCTTGTGACCTGTGGCTTGTAGGATATTTTTATCCCTTCCAGATGAATACCAGCCATTAAAACAAAAAATAAATTTGATGAACTTGGTGATAGTCTATGGGTGATACTTTTAAAAGTCGGATTAGTGACTCACGTACTACACATACGGGAAAACAAGTAACAGAGAAGTAGAAATGTTTCCCACTGCTAGCCTCACTTTAAACCCTTCTAGAAAGAAAAGTTGGGAGAGAGTTGATCTTTCTAACCACCCTCAAATCTACGTTTCCTTCAGTAGCTTTAGGGTGACGGCTAATGAGGTGGAGGTCTGTTTTGGTGGTCAGAGCTAGGGCAGGGGGCCTGGCGGATACTTTATGAAAGCAAAAACCTAGTCATGGGGAGGTACTGCTGCATACTCATGGTGATCCCATATACAACCACACAAAACACTGCAAAGTCCTGTGCCTTCCCCAGTGTTAGCTGTGGATCAGATGGGTGTGATCCACAGGGTTTTCATTGGTTGATTTTCACAAGTACATCAACAGGACTTTCTCCCTAGTCCATCTTAGTATGAGAGTTACACTGAAACAAGTTCAGAATCACAGTAGCACACGAGCCTCCACTGATGCACACACGGGTGGTCGCTGTGTTTGAGGTACACTGGTAGAGAACCGAACCTGGGTCTACCTCATGGAAGGTGAGAATTCTACCTTTGAATCCCCAATGTCCCTGTGGAGAGCTACCGGGAAGCTTCCTGATACCTAAACAATCCCATGTGAATTTTCTTTTAAGACCAACAAAATAACCAGATTGGAGCAGAGAGTAGCCAATTCTTGACTGATCAACAGTGATTTTTCCCATCCTTTCTGACCCTAGTACCAGCCAGAAAGTACAGCCCGGATGCAGTATTTCCAGAACATTCCAGGGTGGAAGGTCCAGCCGCAGCAGGAGAAGCAACTGCTTTGGTTCTGTTTCCCCTGTTTGGTTTACACATCAACACTGGCAACCTTCCAGCACCCGGTGTGAAAAAGGACCTCCTCATGGTGAACACTAGTTGGTGCCCTCAATGGCAAACCTGCCCAGAACCCTTGTGCTGCTATGTAGCGTACCTGGAAGGACTAGAAAATGGATCCCTCAAAATCCAAAAGCATAACCTCCTTTTAAAACCCAGGGATTCAGCTGTCAAAGTCACATGAAAACCGTACTCTTCAAGGTTAAAATTTTCATATGCTGTTTACACATGGAAGCCAAAGAGGTTCGCATAATTAGTACAGGAAAAGACAGCATAAAATACGCTATACAGAAAACAATTTTAAGCAGTGAAAGAGGAAGGGGCATTTTCCTTATTTATTCTGCACAATTACAAAGACACGAGTGGCAGTGGAAAGTCGGGGGGCTTATGTTCATGAAGCACAACTGAACCGAACATAGGACTCCGTTCTCATCCTCCTATCCAGCATTCTTCTGAGGGAGGAAAAGGACAGTGCATCCAAGTCACCCAGTTTCTGGGGCAAGGCTTGTCATTGCTGTTAGCTGCCGTTCATTCTGTATCCTGGTAACCCCATGTGTTACAGACCGGAACTGTGTTCCATAGGTTGTATTGACTGGACTGGTAACCACAAGGTGGGCAGCTCAAACCCACCAGCTGCTTCTCAGAAACCTTATACAGGGTGGCTATGAGGCAGAACTGACTCGACAGCACACAAATCTTCATGTAAGCTGATCACCAGGCCTTTCTTCTGAAGCTCCACTGGGCAGGTTTAAATCACCAACTTTGAAGTTACTTTTTCTTAAGTGCCATCGAGTTGGTTCCGACTCATAGCAAGCCTGTCTCGGGTTTCCGAGGAGCATTTGGTGGGTTTGAATAGCAGACTACCATTCAAACAGACCTTGCAGTCTGAGTAGTAATTGTTAGCACCACCTCAGGACCTTAGGACACCTTCCTTAAAAGGAACACATACTTGTTTAAACTCACAGAGCAGCTGTCGCTTTGCCTGAAACATTGGATGTTCTCTGTAGGAAAGGCAGGGAGGGGAGGCAAAAGCAGCTGGGTAACATCCCCAACCAACTTTGCACATTGCTCCCGGAAGCTTCTCCTTGGCCAGGGAGGGACCCTCTGTACGTCATCAGCAAGGGGCGCTTGGTGAAAGCAGCCCAGCATATGGTGCCTACAATTTTTTAGTGACAAGTGGCGTGTTAGCAGAGCTGAGAAGGAGCAGGAAGAGCCAGTTGGCTAATCACTCCCTGTTGCCTGTACCCTCAGGCAGAATCATATTGCTTTATGCAGATGAGCTCATAACAGTTTCTTCAATTTGGCTTTTATAGAAAAAAGTGCCAGCTCCTTATGCTGTGTCAACAGCCACCCGAGGGCCTACCACTTTACATTGCAAGTGTATTACTATTTAAAGACAAGCTTTTAGCTGAACATCAGTGCTGCCTTCAGAGTTTAATTACCGCCCTCCCCATGGGGCCCAATGAGCCATCCACTCTTCCCAAGGGGGTTCTGCTTGGTGGTGATCTTTAACTAAGTAAGTAAATGCCAAATCAGCTCATCTTAAAGTGCCCGCATCTTATTTCCTCCTCTGCTTGGAAGAGAGTAGGTGCTGAGTTCTGACTCCGGCTGGCAGTGAGCCATGAGCAATTTACAATCCTGGGATAATTAAGTTCTGATTGAAAATGAACAAGTAGAATGACTATGAGAGCAGCGGTGGTTCAGAGGAAGAATTCCGATCTTCCAAGTATGAGACCAGAGTTCAATCCCTGGTCAGTACGCAGCCACCACCTCTGTCCATGGAGGTTTGCATGCTGCAATGAAGCTGACCAGGTTACAGAGGAGTTTTCAGACTAAGACAGACTAGAAGAAAGTCCTAGAGATCTATTGGTGAGCATCAGCCAATGAAAACCCTAAGGGTCATATAGATCTGATTTGAACTAGTCATGGGGATGGCACAGGATTGTGCAGGGTTTTGTTCCATTATGCATGGAACTGTCATGAGTTGACACTACATGAGCAGCCATCATATACAGTATGTATATGTATATATGCATGTCTCTATTTCATCTTTTAAATTACTAGAGAAAGAGCCCAATAGCCAAAAGAAGCCAGTGAACACAGTCATTAAATTCTGGTACCAAAAGAGGGCTTCTTTCTCCTCTGTACTGTTTTCTTCATTTATTGACTGGAATGGATTCTATCTGAAAGGTACAGGTTATGGCTTCTCTACTCTTGCTTTTTCCATCAATGCACCATTAGGTATATACCAACTTAGGGATATGAAGTTGTGTTTGAGAAAATAAGTGATTATGTCAAGAGCTAATTTAACTGAAATTTTATCTGAAACTGGTTCAGAGCATTAAAGATGAAGTGCATTCTCCAAAACTCATGAAGGGTAGGGGGATGAAATAGGAGAAAACATAAACTTGTTTATTTCTTTTTTTGAGAGAATATAAAATGTTTTAAGAGATACATTAATGAATAAAATCAATTTTTAAGGAAAACAAGCTGAGTAGAACATTTGTAAGTTGCTGACTGAAGTTCAGATTGTCCTGTGTATTTTTTAAATAGAATATATTTTTTAGGTCATTTTTAGGTATAAAGAATAAAAAATGTGCAGAAAGAATATGAGGGTTTTCAAAAAGTTCATGGAAAAATTCCATTATCTTTTATTTCTACTTTTCTACAAAATTTGAAGCCCCCTCCTAGAGTTCCCATATACCACGTCTACAATTGCCTCTATTAATCACATCGTGTTACATTTATGTTAAATGATAAAACAATAGCAAAGTGTTATTATTAACTAAAGTCCATAGTTCAAATTAGGGATCACTCTTGGTTTTGTAAACTCCTATAGGTCTTGACCATTGCATAATGTGCCGACTACGATGACATAATATAGAATCTTTCATTACCCTGAAGTATTAATGTTTTATTTCAGAAAAGAGCATATTTTGCTTTAGTCATCCACTTTGAAAGTATTTTTTTTTTTTTTTTACATGCACCCAAAGTTTTGAAACTCCCACAGCCTTCAGTGGCAAAGCAAACAACTAGGAAGAAAAAGTGCTGGTCATTCATTATACAACTGTGTCTAAAGCCAGAGTTGATTCCAACTCATAGCAAGTCTTTAGCACAAAGTAGAACTGCCCCATGGAGTCCTGCTGTGGCACTGTAGGATAAGCACTAGACTGCTAACTGCAAGGTTGCACCTTGGAAATCCCATACAAGGTCACTATGATTCTGAACTGACTTGATGCTACTTAACACAACAACAACAGAACTGCCCCACAGGGTTTTCAAAGCTCTAATCTTTATGACAACAGAATGCCACATCTTTCTTCCAAGGAGCAGAGGGTGGATCCAAACCACAGACCTTTCAGATATCAGGAAAGACTCTAACTACTGTGTTGCCAGGGCTCTTTAAATAAAATAAAGTTCTCTTAAGCTTTTATTAATGGCCCTGAGTCAAATAAGGTATATGTGTATTTTTGTTCACTGTCATCAACAGTGTCCACATTTGAGATGCAATGGTATGGTACACCCTTGGAATTAAAAGATTCAACTCCTAGACTTGCCTCTTTCATTTATAAAGTGTCCAATGTTGAGGTAAGTGACAGTGTACCCTCAACTTCCTCTTTACTGAATAGAAAGACTGCTATAGCATTTTGTTTTTTCGTAACAAAGCTAAACAAAGGCGGAGAAGTACTGATATCAAGTGTTGGGAACAAGGCACTGGGAGGCACACCTTTTAAGATGCCACTGACAAATATTAAAGTACAAGTTGCTATAGTTAGATCAAGATCTCATCACATTACCCACACATTGCATGTTACTAAGCGCTGTCCAGTTGGTTCTGACTCACAGTGACCCTGTACAGGATTTCTAAGGCATTACATCTTCATGGGAGCAGCAAGCCTCATGGACGGGCTGGCGAGCTCAAACCATGGACCTCGTGGTTCGCAGTCTAGTGCTTATCTTATGGAGCCACCACACACCTACATGCTGACAAAGACAACAGTTAATGTATAAAAAAAGCTGTGTTTTATTATATGTCTACAAAATATCAGGCAGTGTGTTTGGGCCTTGGTATTTATGATCTCATTTACTTAAGAAAAGAATCCAATCAAAAGAAGAGCCAGGAAATGTCTACTACTACCCATGGGTGGAATGGGTCATTTGGATCACAGTGCCATACCTACACCCAGCCCCAAGCTTCACATCCAACATTCAACAATACCCTTCTTCTGAGCTTCCCTGGCCCCTCAGAGCCTTGCATCAATCAACCCTGGGTTTTAAAATGTTTTACTAGCGTGTCAATGAATTTTCACAAGTTTTCTAAGCCTCTTTGGCTTTTGCTTCAAAAATCACTACCGAGTGATTTCTCCACATGCCCTTCCCTTTCCCTCAGGGTGGTCCTTTATCCCATTCCACAAAACAGTCACCACAAACGCATCTCAGTAGATATGGATTATTCTAATAGAGTATTGTTAAATGCCATGGAGTTGTTTCCGAACCGCTGACCTTGTAGTTCACACCCACCTTGAAGTCCAGTGCTTTATCCCACAGTTGTCCACATACCCTGCTGCTAGAGTCACTTCTCAGTGGCTCAGTGGGAAGCTCAGTCCAGGCCTGAGATCCACAAGAATGGGACCTGCCAATGACTGATGGTGGAAACACGTGGACAGCTAGGCTGCACAGGTCATGAGGCAGGGCAGGATTTGGACATTGACCACACAATCACCAGGCTTCAGTTTCCCTATTCTGAGTTTGTCAGGCTACAGGGTAAAGGGGTTCAGTGTCTTAATGTGGGATCACCATGCTGGGTGTACACTTCTCAAACAAAGGGTATTTGTAAAGACACCTTTCCTTTGTTGGGTTGGTTCAGCACTTTCAGGTGAGACTAGAGTCAACAGAATATGAGGAAGGCATACTCCCTGAAGCTCATGGCACATAAATCTGTTTTCTGCTCACAAATACCTGATCCAATTCCCCTTTACATGGGAGAACCGCATCTTATAATGAGCCTAGGAAAATATTGTATGTTGTACATAGTCTGGGCTCTCTAGAAAAGCAAAACCAGTGATGCTTATCTATAATATTCATGTGTGTGTGAGTATATATATATAGTGGTTACGAGTCAGGCTGCCAACCTCAAGGTCAGCAGTTCAAAACTACCAGCGGTTTCACGGGAGAAAGTTGAGGCTTTCTGCTCCCATAAAAATTTACAGCCTTGGAAACCCTGTACAGAGTCACTATGAGTCGGAACCGACTCCTCGGTACTTAACAACAATTTTATATATATATGTATATATATATATATATATATATATATATATATATATATACACATATATACACACAAACATATATGTTGTTAAGTGCTGTCGAGCTGGCTCAAACTCATAGTGGCCCTGTATAGGGTTTCTGAGTTGCTGCTGGTGGTTTTGAACTGCTGACCTTATGGTTAGCACTCCAGTGTTTATTCTATAGCCCATATCAGGACTCCAGATAGATTATATATATGGCATTGTGGGTTAATGTGCTGGACTGCAACATCTGTTTGAACCATAAGGATGGTGGTTCAAGCTTACCAACCACTCCTCAGAAACCCTATACAGGTCTGCTATGGGTCAGAACCGACTTGCCGGCACTTCATAACAATATATATAGGTTAGTTGGTTGGTTGCTTGGTTGACTGTGTGCTGTTGTGTTAGTTCCAACTCAGAGTAATCCTTCATGGGGCTTCTGAGACTGTAAATCTTTACAGGAGCAGAAAACTTCATCTTTCTCCCCTGGAGCAGCTGGTGGCTCCAACTGCATCCCTTGTGGTTCACAGTCCAGTGTTTATTGTACAGGCTTCAAAAAGTTTGTGGGAAAAAACCCATTATAATTTAATGGCATTGTTCCTCAAACTATCTGAAGCCTGCTCATGGGTGACTGTGTGTGTGTGTGTGTGTGTATACACATACATACACACATACTACGTTAGAGCCTGAAATTTAAAGATGTTCTGCAGAAGACTATGGCCAGATGTCAGAGCCCTAACTCCACATTGAGCCCAGACATAAGCTCACACGCCATCTTGAGAACTTTATGTTGTTGTTATGTGCTGTGAAGTCGGTTCCAACTCATAGTGACCCTGTACAGAGTTTCCGAGGCTGTATATCTTTATGAGAGCAGAAAGCCCATGAAACAGCTGGTAGTTTTGAACTGCTGACCTTGTGGTTTACAGCCCGATTCATAACCACTACGCTACCAGAGCTCTTTTGAGTACTTTATAGGCAACTGATATCTGAACTGCCTTCCAAAGTGCCAGGAAAGCAGCTGGAGACAGTTTTGCCCTCAGGCTGAGTGTATTTGAAATGGATCAGGGCCATTCCACTCCACAGTCCAGGGAGGGTAGTCTCCCTCTTAGGGACTTGTCTGGGTGTACCCCCTAATGAAAAAAATTGTCAGGTGCAATCCTGTAAACTCTTCTAACCTGCAACAGTCCCCTTTTCCACTTCCATAGTCCAGACTGTAATGTGACATCTGCCACCAGTCAAATTTCTGTGCCTAAATTCCTTTGTTCTCAGCACCCTATAAATCAGATACATAGATGTGAAGTTTTTGAACACTATTATGTCTGCATACTGTCTCCCTCAGCTGGATGACTTGTTTTAAATTTGCCTTATTTTTGTCCTGTCCGTTGTTGTTGTTGCATGCTGTCAAGTTGGTTCTAACTCATAGTGACCCTATATAAGGCTTCTGAGGAGCAGCTGGCTGGTTTGAATGGCTGAGCTTGTGGTTAGCAGCCACTGCTTATCCTACAATGCCACATCAAGACTTAAAAAGGGGTCTCTATAACATACATTTAAATTTGGAGTCTTTTCTCCCATAAAACAAAGCACACACACATACATAGACAGCAAACCCATTGGCACGGCATCATATCTGATTCATGGTGACCCCGGTAGTACTAGTCCTCAGTAGTAATCTTTACGGGAGCAGATCAATAGGCCTCCCTTCCACAGCAACTTGAGTGATGCACAAAACACATACATATATCTCTCAAGAGTCCCAAAAAGCAAACCAAATACCACTGAGTTGATTCACATGGCAACATTATGTGTGCAGAGAATCCCTCCATAGGGTTTTCAAGGTTTGCAGAAACAGATCACCAGGCCTTTGCTCTAAGTGCTTATGGGTGGGTTCAAAATGGTCAACCTTTCAGTTAGTAGTCAAGTGTCTGTTTCCCCTCCTTAAAGACTCATATTGCTCCTAATGGGAACACTATCTAGTATCTGCCACACTGATTGCTCTGAAATCCTTCTGTATTAGAAATAGTTCTATCTTCTTCAACACCCTAATATTCTATCTCAGTGATTCCACCGGCAAGCTGCTGCCACAGGTTAACTGCTTCATCAACTTTCAATCTGAACTCGATCTCAAGCCCCATTTAAATCTAATACAGCTGATCAAATCGGCGGGCAATTTCTTTTATTCTTTTTTCATCTAGAAAAATTGGCACTTACACAAGCGTTACATATTTTCACTTTTTTACCTCCTTTATGAACTAATTTCACTAGGATGTATGCCACAAAAAATAGTTTAAAGAATACTAGTTAATGTAGTGTTCTTAACAAGCTTTCTCTTCATGCAGTATCACAGTGGCAGTTTCCTGTGCTTAAGGACTGCTAAGGATTACAGATTGCAATAATAGGGCATAAAGATCACCTGGAATCCGTTTCCTACTTTCCTTTAGACTAGGATTAGGATGCAAATCCAACCCAGAAATTCACTCAGCCCTAAGCATCTTTGTTTGTCTGAATCCTGTTCAAAACCATCTGCACTTAATTGTAAGACAACAAATTATTTAACTATCAGTGAGGATTAAAGGACAAAGCCTCTTAAGAACAGTTTTTATTCGTGGAATTTTAAAACTAAAAGAAGAAATAGTGTATACCATAGCATGTTTTTCTAGATTTTAAAACTATATCAAGTCTTATTATCTATACATTCAAATTCTGCTTTTATACAAATACTGAATGAAAGCTGATCTTTTTTGGTCTCAGAAAAGGCATATACATTATTTGTGGACCCGTTTTTCCCTTGTGAGAATTCCCAGTGATTTCTAGAAACAAACACAATAATAATAATAATAGTATCTCAATTGAATCAATGTTTCATAAAGAAGGGGTTCTGGAGTCCAATAAGGCTTCTGCTTTTAGAAGTACTGTTCATTCAGAGGGGATATGAGGGCATCATTCATTCCATAAGAAAAATGCCCGCTGGAGCTGTGTAAAGAAATGCCTGCAATATAATGCAATGGTAGAAGAACGGACATATTTATTTTCTTAGCTCTTTGAAAACAGTTTTGTTTTGTCTCTTAACATCAATAAACCAGATACATGTTCAACTCTTCTCTAACCAATTCCAGCTATTCCAACCAAGAGACACCATGGTAAGATATCTAAATTCTTCTCATTCCTTTGTCTCAAGATAACACCAGTTTGTACCTAAACATCCATTGCCAACACTTGTCTGCAGCTCTTGCTTTAATTCCCAAATGAAGTTCAACCTGTGATTGTCGTCTTCTGACATGCTTCTTTCAACACCCCCAAGCAAGGTGTATATCAGGGAGCCAGAAACTGAGGATGCCTGAAAAGCTACCTGAAAGCTTTCTTCAATCTAACATGTGATAAAACCAAGGCCCTTATGCCAAGCTATTCCCATTTTTATATGTTCTTTAAAGATGACAGACTAAACTATATGTGAAATATAAATGCATGCTGTTAATATTCTGTAGGAGACCACGTGGAATGTCTCTTTTTCATGACATCTCAGGGACTAATTGTAACATGACATTGTATAGGAATTGTTTACTTACTTGTCAGCTTTCTCTATTAAACCATGAGCTCTTGAAGAACAATGACCTATTTACTTCTGAGTAGGTAGCACCAAGTCCAGTGCCTGGCATATGAGACATTCAGTAAATGGTTCACAAAGAAATAGTACACAAATGAATATGTTAATGAGATGATAAAGACCTTATATTCTGAAACATGTTACACTTCATAAAGTATTATACCTTTGATCCTGCCACCCCTCTTTTCCAGACAGATTTGATGAGGTGGGACGATTAGCCCAGGTTGGTACAACAATTACATGAAAAAGTCAGTCAGAATTTAAGCAGAATGCAATCTTGTCAGACATTGAGGAAAGACAAGAACATGTATGACCTCAAAGAATTAAAACACAGATCTTTACTCAGGCAGATATTTTATAGAAGTATATAAAATGTTTTCATGGTAAAATTTCAAGTAGAAAAGGCATTTCTTAGTACCAGAAGCCTATTCTAAATCATCCCTTTAGTACTGAGTTACTGAAGTCACTACTCAATTGATTTCTGAAATCTGCTGAAAATCAGGATTCCATTCCAGTAGTGCTTTTAAATAAGAATCAGGATAGATTTTTGATCATAGATCGAAATAATATCCTATTTAATTACAGAAGATGACATATTAATTTAACTTTCTCATATAAAATAATTATTCCAAATGTGCATTCATGGCACTTTGACAAATTGTAAACCATTCTTTGTTCTGATCATAGAGTATTTATTAGTTGGCTGAGAGAGATACCAATGGGATAATACTGTTAGATAGTTAAGAAATATTTCTTTCGGTAAGGAAAAAATATAATTAATATTAACAAGAAGCTCTTCCTAATTGGTTGGGAATACAGTTGCTGTAGCATTGTCAAAATGATGAAACATTTTAGTTTATAAAAATAATTTTTGATTCCTTTTTGTATGAAGATGGAGAATGGAAAAATGGCTGAGTAACAACTGTGCCTGAACTAGAAATACCAGTAGCACACATTCATGAATATGCATACATTTTCTACTGTTGTCGTGAAGTGCTATCAAGTGGGTTCCAACTCACAGGGCTCCTGTATAGGGTTTCCAAGGAGTAGCTGGTGAGTTAGAAATGCCCACCCTATTGTTGTTAAGTGCCTTAAAACTATTGGTTAAAAATGTGTCAACATGTCCTTTATGCATGTTTGGAATCTGGGCAGCCAACAGGTTGTGAGTGAGGTCCTTCCCTAACTGTGTCTTTGAGACTAAGTTGTAGGTGACTTGGAACAGGTGCATATGATTCTTATTTCACCTTATCTTAAGTAGGAAAGGCTCAGAGACACTACAATGATTGAAAAGTTACACATTAAACAAGTGAAGGTAACCAGGATGAAGAATATTTTTTCTGGTAGGGGTTGATTCAAGGAGCTCTGGTGGTGTAGTGGTTACAAGTCAGGCTGCTCACCTCAAGGTCAGCAGTTCGAAACTACCAGCTGTTCCACAGGTGAAAGATGAAGCTTTGTGCTTCCATAAAGATTTACAGCCTAGGAAACCCTATGCAGGGTCTCTATGGGTTGGAATTGACTCTACACACTACCACCACCACAGGGGTTGATGCAATCTTTCCAAAGTGAGGGCAAATTACATAATATTAAAGGACAAGTACAAGCTGTGAATAAGTAGGATGTTCATAACCCAGGGATTTACTATATTTGATTTCTATGAGACAGTTAAGTTAATGTGTCATCTTATATAATTAAACAGGAAGCTAGGATCTTCCAAAGCAGTGTCCTCAAACTCTTCACCCTTGAAACACTGAAATTCCACTCTTGTATTGTAGGATCCAGGCAAGATTTCATTGTCAGATTTATGGTTTTGGATCTATTTTCTTATAGCTATGATTCTGTGTTTTTCATATTCATTAAAAATAGTTGTACGCTCACAAGCTCTCAAAACGTTTCTAGTTTGCAAGACAGAGTTAAATGTTGACAGATTAACAAGGACCCCTATGACTTCCAAATGCATTTCCTCTTCTCTTATGCAAAGTTCTCTGTTTTAACTAGAAAAATAAAATCCAAAAAGAGCAATACTTGAGAAAAGGTAGGGATCAATATTGGTCCACAAAGGACAACATGTAAAGGGCCAGTCTTGATTTTGCAAAACAGGAACCAATACAAACCAAAATGCTAAAAGTCAGTCAAGATTTTCAAATCAGTCTATCCTTCAAATAATGCTCATGTTACACTTTTGTGTGTGTGTATGTGGTGTGCACTCCCCCTCCAACCCAGGTATTTTCCTAAGTGCACACTGCTATAAAGTTAGTAAAGTGCACTTGCCGAAATACCTTGAGGTGGGAAGAAAGGAGGTGAGAGAGGACAGGGTCAAGAGAAGTCTGTCCTTGGTGGAATGTGAGGAGGCTGAGCTGAGCGAGCTGTCTTGCACTGAAGAAGGAGACTTTGCCTCCAGACTCCCTGATCTTGAGTTGCAGCCTGTTGATCCTGTCTCTGATTTGTACCATTACTTCCTTAACAAATCACTTAACTGTAAGTATCATCTGTGAGTTCTCTGTGGCCACTGCAATAGGTTTTTGAATCCAGCGGAGAAGTTAAGTGCTGGGGTTGGGGTGGGGGATGGACAGTTGGTGTTAAAAGTGGTAAAAATGTTGGAAAGAGGAGGTGTGCCAGCTCTTCACCTCATCGGAATCAGGCATGGGCTGATTTTGACTAGCATTATCCTCCCTGAACCTAAGTTCTGTCAATAACTACTATCCCTACCAGTTTATAAAGGACAAAAAAGATCCAATGTGGATCAGTAGTTTTAGATGTACACATTGATGACCTCCAAATAGTTTTACTTATAGTTTTATTTACAATAGGCCTTTCTTACGTGCTTTCACATGTGTTCTTGTGGTATATACTGGAGTACCACATTTTTAAAATAGACCAACCACTGTGCTATCCCTAATACAAAGTACTTAGAATTGGCAGAGAGAGGCAAGAACTTAATAGCTGTTACCAGGAGCAGGAAGGCGGAGGAACAGGGGGAACTAAGGCGCTCTGGTAGCGCAGTGGTTACAAATCGGGCTACAAACCTCAAGGTCAGCAGTTTGAAACTACCAGCTGTTCTGTGGGAGAAAGATGAGGCTTTCTGCTCCCATAAAGATTTACAGCCTCGGAAACCGTGTTCAGGGTCGTTATGAGTCAGAACTGACTCCATGGCACTTAACCACCACCACCACTGTTTAGGAAGCCCTGGTTTTCTGATGATGGTTCTAGAGAATTGTAAAATGATCTTGGTGAAGGCTGCATAACATGATTGATGTAACTTATTTCACTAAATTGTATACATGAAACCATGTTGAACTGGCAAATGTAGTATCATCTACAAACGACCATCTACCTAATGACTAGTATCCAAGAGATCATTAGATCAATTAAAATGCATGCCTTCCTTTAATCCCAGACACTTTCTAACATTTGAAAAAGATGCCGTGGCTTCATTATTCTGTTAGCACCTGCCACTAAAGCAATTTTCATTTCATTTCATTTCAGAAATACAGACTACTGTCCACTAGGTCAATTTGTAACATGAGAAGGTAACCATGATAAACTAAGTTTAGCATCCAAATATCAGTCAAGAGCAATGAGGCCTACCCAGACAGATCTCATTCATATGAGACGAGGGTAATCTTCTTCTCACAACATTAGCATCAATAAAAACTAAAACAAAAAATTAGAACGTTTCTGTTTCATATTTATTTTAGAAGAGATGGTCCTCTCTTGGTATTTCTAAAAAAAAATGGACTCTTCAGTTACCTTCTCACAAAATACCCTGGTTATTTTATAATCTCTGGAAGTGGTTTTAAATTCTGGGTGTTCTTGGTGGCACATGGAGTAATGTCCTTCACCAGGAACTCCAAGATTAAGTGAATTTATAAGGCCACACACAGATCTGATCAGCAGACAGAAATCATTTTATTATTACTTAAAACAGTACCTAGAATAAACGACAGACATTCTTCCCTGACAACCTGTCTATGGCACACCTGAAAATCGGCTTTCTTTTTCAAGTAAAATTACAATGAAAGTTAAAGTTGAAAATGGAATTTTTGTAAAACTTCAAAGTTTGAGATACAACTAAGCAAAATAAATAATAATAACATTTTAAAAAACACTGAAGAGAACATTTGGGAGAATACACTTCTAATTAAGGACAGTCTAAGGAGCTCTGGTAGCGTAGTGGTTACGAATCAGGCTGCGAACCTTAAGGCCAGCAGTTCGAAACTACCAGCCGCTCCGCGGGAGAAAGATGAGGCATTCTGCTCCCGTAAAGATTTACAGCCTCGGAAACCCTGTACAGGGTCGCTATGGGTCGGAACCGACTCGATGGCACTTAACAACAACAACAACAAACCATAATATGGTTCTAAACAGAATAAAAGACTAATGGAACTGTCTGATTCTATTTTGTATACCTCACATATATACACAATGTTTGTTGTACATCTAGAGTCTGTCATGCTTAGAAACTGGGACTCATCTTAATTATAAAACTTGTTGAAAATCAACAAAGACGTGTGTCTGGGTTGTATTCTTTCACCACACTGATTCAATCTGTATGCAGAGCACACAATCCGAGAAGCTGAACTATACAGAAAAAAGAACAGAGCCTGAGGATTGGAGGCAGATTCATTAACAGCCTATGATTCACAGAGGACACAACCTTGCTTGCAGAAAGTGAAGAGGCCCCGAAGTACTTACTGATGAAAATCAAAGACTACAGCCTTCAGTATGGGTTACTCCTGAACAAGAAAAAAGAACTCCACAAAGCTCCTCACAATAGGACCAATAAGCAACACCATGACACAAAGCCTGTGTGGCTGTATACTATAGGACAAAGCAGAACTGCCTCAAAGGATTTCTAAGGCTATACACTTCCTAAAGCACACTGCCACATCTTTCTCCTTTGGAGCAGCTGATGGGTTCAAACCAGCAATCTTTCAGCCAGCAGCTGAACACTTTACCCACTGTGTCACTAAGGATCCTAACATCATTATAAATATAGGAAATATTGAAGTTGTCAAGGATTTCATTTTACCTGGATCCACAATCAATGAAAGCAGCAGTCAAGAAATCAAACAGCATTATAACATTGGACAAATCTGGTGCAAAAGACCTCTTTGAAGAGTTAAAGATGTCTTTAAAGATGAAAAGGTGTCACTTTGAGGACTAAGGTGTGCATTACTCAATCAGTGGTCTTTTGATTTCCATAGGCATACAAAAGTTGGATAATGAATAAAAAAGATTAAAGAAGAATTGATGCATTTGAATTATGGTGTTGGCAAAACCATAATGAGTCTACCATGGACGGCCAGAAGAATGAGCACTTTTGTCTTGGAAGAAATGTATCTACAATGCTCTCTGGAAACCAGATGGCAGGTCTCACGCACTTTGGACACATCATCAGAAGGGAGTACTCTTTGAAGAAGGACATGATGCTTGGTAAAGCAGGTATCAACCAGAAGAGGAAGACTCTGGATGATATGGATTGACAAAGTGGCTGCAACAATGCACTCACACACCACAATGATTATGAAGATGTACAGGACTGACAGCATTTCGTTTGTTGTACACATAGACACGTAACAACAACAAAATGATTCAGCAGAGGAGTTTGTTGAAATGCATATGGTAGTCCTTTTGTCCTCTTCAACAACTTTCTGATCAAGGAAGACAGAGCTAGGAATCCTAGCTTTAGAGTTCTCCAGATGATTATGATGTGATACATTTGTAAATTATCAATGTCAAAGATACTGAAAGGTCAAATTTCAGTTTCTTGAATGCCCTTGAACCCAGATTCTTTTCATGTTGATAAGCACATAAAGTGGTTCCCACACCAGGCAAGCCAGACCCTCATGAAGTGAGGAAAACTCAACTCTAGGACCATCTGTCTGTCTCCATCTTTTACTTTCCAATTACATATAATACAGCTATGTGACTTCTAGACAAGGTACTTTCTGCAAGTTATGTGTGCAAGGGTACTGCACATGAAGAAATTGAGAGCAGGGTGTCCTAAAGAACCTTCCCATTGAGTAGTTTAGATGCAGGAGACTCAGGTACTGTGTCCCAGCGTGCTCAGTGGTTGGTCCAGGGGTCTTCGAAACCCTCCACCACCACTCAGGTACTAGTGGTTGGGCTGGGGGTCTTTGAAGCCCAAAGGTTTACTCCCATTCCAGAAACCCCCCACAACTTCCTTTCCAGCTTTTCTGTAACAATGGAGTATCAAAATGAACCAATTCAGACTTTCTCAGTGGTCACTTCTGAGGGTACCCAGTGAGATCATTTCTTTGCATATTTCCATTTTCTGTGAGAGATTTTACTCAGTGGGATTATAAATCTGTATTCTCCTTCTGCCATCTAATTAAAACATCTTAGATATTAGCAATGGCCTCATTTTCTTTTACTTCTTGTTGGTGAGGGCAACACCTAGTGATGTGTAACCCTTCCCTGACACATATCAACATAAATCAAGAAGAGAAATGCAAAACCAAGCTGGAGTTGCTCAAACTAACTTTAAAAAAATATTAAAAGTTTATTTTCATCGTTTCATTATTATTTTTTTCCTTCTATCTCCTGCAGCCTGATAGACAAACTAGTTCAGTGATAACAGAATTTTAGAAAATAAAAAAGAATTCACCATTAAAGTAGCCTTTTCTTTGTTCTACTGTTTAGCTATAAAGTATAGCCGACATTGAAAGGTGATATATTTTTTGTTGTTGCTGTTATGAGTATCAGTTGGGAGTATAAAACAAAATAATAAAAATGTACTGCCACGTGGGTATAGACACAGAACTCATTAGTAGTTCATATTGTACTTCTGGGCCCTGTGATCTCATTTACACAACAGATAAGACTTAAAAATATAAAACATCAGTGTATGTACAAGTCATACAAAAGTCCCCTTATTGCAAAATCTACTGAGATGCAAACACATAGGATACTTGAACCCTTTGTTGACTCCGTTATAAAGATTGTCTTTGTGATTTCAAAAATGATTTTCTAGAAATGTTTTTAAGCTCTACTCTGATACAGCACCTTTGCCCATATTCTCACTACTATTCTTATTATAGTATGAAGAGGTTCCAGAACTTAGTAGCATACTTTGCAGGCAGCCCATACATGTCCCATCACCTGTCTGTATGTCACATTGTCATGACTTGTGAGTTGCTAAGATGCTGGAAGCTATGCCACCGATCTTACAAATATCACCAGGATCATCCATGGTGGATAGGTTTCCACAGAACTTCCAGATGAAGGCAGACTTGGAAAGAAAGGTCTGGTGATGTAGTTCCGATACCTATCCAATAAAAACCCAACGGATCACAACAGAAAATTGTCAGACAGAGTGCAGGAAGATGTGCCCTCTCAGTTGAAAGACACTCAGAATACACAGTGACCACAACAATGATGGAGATGGTACAGAATGAGGTAACGGTTTCATTCTGTGGTACTAACAGGGTCCTCATGAGTCAGAGCTGACTCTATGCCAACTAACAACAGCATATGCTGTCTCAATACAAGAAACAATACTCTGGCAATCAGAGCTACTGCTCTGTGGAATGAACTGCCTTGTGAAGTAGGAGTTGCCATGAAAAGCTCAAAGAGAGGCTAGTAGACAAGCACTCGTGTAGGTAAGAGGGCTCTTGGGGACACTCCTGCATTGGACGGGAGTTGGAAGATACCATCTATAAACCAAGCTAGTCCCCAATTCCAGGACCCTGTGGTCCTGTGAATACTTACAAGCATCCTGACTCTAATGTTCATACTGTGCTCATTCAGAGGAGGATACGAGTAGAGTAGCTGTTGACCTACTGGACAGTACTTAACAGCAGCATTGTTCATTTACTACTTAACACTGAATGCAAAACTTACCTATGTCCTATTTTTTATGGGAATTACACTGTGGGTCATGGTGAAAAGACATTAATAAATGACACTCTGGCGAAACAAATTTAAAAAATTTTAAATGATTAAATTTGATACTGCCATTATGAAGCAAGGAGCTCTGGTAGCATAGTGGTTATGATTCAGACTGCAAACTGCAAGGTCAGCAGTTCGAAACTTCCAGGTGTTCCACGGGAGAAAGATGAGGCTTTCTGCTCCCATAAAGATTACAGCCTCAGAAACCCTACACAGGGTCACTATGAGTCAGAACCAACTCCATGGCACATAACCATCACCATCAATATGAAGCAGTATGAGGGGAACTTTAAAAAGCTCCTGGTATTTATTATATATATAAATATATAT
>NW_006408672.1:5658435-5674101 GCF_000296735.1 Chrysochloris asiatica | reverse complement strand
TATTCCATATTTCTAGAATATTTTTGAAGCCACCAGATTTTGAATTCATAAGGATCTGGGATGCTGTCTAGACACCTATGTCCACAACTACAATATGACACTAATGCTAATAACTATCCTACAATCATTCAGACTACATACACAAACACTCTGTTAATCTTGGGAGGAAGATACCCCAAATGCAATAGTTCCTTTCAGGAATATGTAAATCGTTTGAAAGTATAACCTAGGAACTATATGTTGTTCCAACTATATTCTCACCGACAGGATGTTCTTAGGTCTTGCTTTCATTTAAGTCTGTTTCTGATAACTGTTTCCATGGAAACAGACCACTGCTTTCGGACTTGCCATTTGAGGCAATTTATATGGTCACCCTTAGCTTTTGCTAGATGAAATGGCATCACATTTCCTCCATTGTTCTCTGGCTTCTATTTCATTTGTGTCTTAATACAATATGGAATTTATGAAGGTTTGTCACAATGAAATGGTTTCATTTCCTTTCTCTCTTTTTACTTATTTACTTTTGTTGATGTTCTTTTGTTTTTGTTTGAATCTTAGCTCAGATACCAACCATAATCTTTCATCAAATATAATAATGACAAAAGCAAGTGGACAAGGTGGTTGTTTTTATTTTGTGGGGAGTGGAGTGGCATACATAGGTAATTAACCAAGTTCCTTATGATAAAACAGAACTAGTAGCAAAACAGTAAAATATGCTACGTGAAATGCCAGTCACAAAAGGACAAATATTATATGGGGTTCCTTATATGGAATATCTAAACTAAGCAGATATATGGAGACACGAGTCAATTAGTGGTTACCAGAGGAGAGAGACTGGGAGTATAAGGAAAAAATGAGGAGTTACTGCTTAAGAGTCCTGATGTGGCACTGTGGGTTAATGCTCTGGACTGCAAAGTTGGTTTGAACTGGAGTTGCCAGCGGTTTAAGCTCACCAGCAGCTCCTAAGAAACCCTACACAGGACCGATATGTGTACAATGGACTCAATGACACTTTACAACAACAACATTGCTTAATAAAACTTGTAAAAGAACCTGGATTGGGAGGGAAGAGGTTCTTTGTGTATATTTTAGCTTTTAAGTAACATCTGTGACTATTTCATTTTTAACAATCCAGTTAGCATATTTTCCATTAATAAAAGTGACTTGAAGAAACACTGAGTTTCTTTTAAATGAGGATGGAAGATTTGGCAACAGATATGGCCGATGGTTACACAGCAGACTTGATATAATTGGCACCACTGGATTACACACGTGAAAAAATGTTGAATTGGTGAATGTTATCCACATTTTTACAATTTAAAAAGAAATGACATGGATGTCTTCTTCCAAAGACTAATTAAACATGACTATCTGTCCATGTGACTTACTTGCCCCACACAGAGAACATAATCTTTTACTTTTCTATGTCCATTCAACTTCATGTTGTATACCCTTCCCTAGGTTTAACACTTCCTCATAGAAAACTGTGATGTGCTTACTGTCTAATCTCTCCTCACTAGTCATTCCTCTATTTATTTCTCTTACATCATCATCTCTTCCTAAACTGATTTTTTCTACTACCTCTGAAAATAACAGCTCATTAGAAAGTGATCAAAGATTGAGTGAGCAATTGAATATAATTGCACAAAATTACACAAATCCTAAACAAGGCACTCAATGCGTGTAAGTCTGGGAAGCTGAAGCCGGTGTCTGACAGCCCATTTCTGTTACAGGTCCCACTCAATTCTCTCATAGAGAGAAGGAGAAATGGCGCCTCACTGTGATATACACTAAACCTAATTGCCTCATGAATACTCATGAATGATAGAAATGGGATTCTGTGAAAATGGAGAGAGATGCAAAAAGGAAGCCTCTCAAGAATCTGGCACATAGAGGCAGGGGATGTTGGGTGATGAGGTATGCTGTCTCCTCTCCACAAACAGCTCACACAGAAGTGGAAGGGTCCATTGTCCAGGTGAACCTTTACATCTCAAAATGCAAAAATTGCCAGAAAGTCTAGTAAACTGAAGCCACTTGTTGTTGTTGTTGTTGTTATGTGCCGTGGAGTCAGTTCCCACTCATAGCGACCCTGTACAGGCTTTCTGAGGCTGCAAATTTTTACGGAAGCAGAAAGCCTCATCTTTCTCCCGTGGAACAGCTGATAGTTTTGAACTGCTGACCTTAAGATTCGCAGTCCGATTCGAAACCATTATGCTACCAGAAGCCACTTAGAGGAGGGCACACATAGGGCAGTCTGCTTCTTTAAAGACTGTTGTTGTTAAGTGTCAATGAGTCGGTTAAAGACTCATAGTGATCCTGTATAGGGTTTCTGAGGAGCAGCTAGTGAATTTGAACCACCAACCTTGCAATCGAGCACTGATCCTACAGCGCCATGCCAGGACTCCTTGAAAACATTTTGATACAGTTTGATTCTGTCCTATGAGATCACTATGAGATGCAATAAGATCAAAAGCAATGGATGGTTGACTTTTGTTGTTGTTTGGTTTTGTGTTTTTTTGTGAGTTTTGTTTTGGATAATCATCTCAGTAGCCCAGAGTTGTATGGGTGTGAACACTGAAAGTTCTACATCCTGAATAAAACCCTCAGTCCTCAGTGAATCAGGATAGCTGACCACCATACTTAAATTCACCTGAGAACACGAGATCTGGGATCAGAGGGTAGAGAAGCAATAGAAGCCCATTACGAGAATTTGACAAGTTCTTATGCAATCCATGACAAGACTAGCTATATTTTGGAAGCAACACGTATATGTGTGTATACGTCTCAATATACAGGTGTGTTGTTGTTAGGTGCCATCAAGTCAGTACTGACGCATACCAACCTTATGCACAGCAGAATGAAACACTGCCCTATCCTGGGCCAACTTCATTACTGTTGCCCCGCTTGAGTCCATCCAAGTCCACTTGGCCAATCCATCTCATTGGGAGTCTTCCTCTTTTTCTCTGACCCTCCACCTCACCAAACATGGTATCCTTCTCCAGAAACTGGTCCCTCCTGACAATATGTCCAAAATATGAGAGACAAAGTTTGGCCATCTTGGCCTCCAAGGACAACTCTTGGCTGCACTTCTTCCAAAAGGGATCTGTTGGTTCTTTTGGCTGCCCATGGCACTTTCAATATTCTCCTCCAACACCGTAACTCAAATGCATCAATTCTACAGTCTTCCTTATTCACTGTTCAGCTTTCGCATGCATATGAGGTTACTGAAAATTTGGCTTGGGTCAGGCGCACCTTAGTCCTCAAGCTGACGTCTTTGCTCTTCAACACTTTAAAAAGGTCTTGTGCAGCAGATTTGCCTAATGCAACACGTCATTTGATTTCCTGACTGCTGATTTTCTGATTTCCATGAGTGTTGATAGTTGATCCAAGAAGAATGAAATCCTTGACAGCTTCAATCTTTTCTCCATTGATAAGAATGCTGTTTATTGGTCCAGTGGTGAAGACTTTTGTTTTCTTTACATTGAGATGCAATCCATACCGAAGGCTGTGCTCTTTGATCTTCTTCAGTAAATGTTTTAAGTCCTCTTCTCTTTCAGCAAGCAAGGTTGTATCATCTGCATAGTGCAGGTTGTTAATGAGTCTTCCTCCAACCCTGATGCCATGTTTTTCTTCATATAACCCAGCTTCTCGAATAAGTATGGTGAAAGAATATAACCTTGTTGCACACCTTTTTTAATTTTAAACTAGGTACCATCAAATCACCTCTGACTCAGTGACACTATGTAAACATGCTATCCTAGTCTGCATCATCCTTACATGCTCAAGCATGCTCAAGTCTGCTAATTGTTTGCCAATTCATTTCATCAGGGTCTCCCGAACCCTTGCTCCTCCACTTCGCCAAACATGATATGCTTCTCCAGTGACTGATCACTTTTGATGACATATCTAAAGCAAGCAAACTGGATAGCATTCTCTTCTGATCATTAGACAGTATTCAGAAATAGATCACCAGGCCTTTCTTCCTGGTCTAAGTTTGAACTTGCCCACTATGGGTAACCCTGCTGGTGTTTGAATTACTGGTGCCATAGCTTTCAGCATCACAGCAACACAGAAACCACCCCAACACAGCAAACAGACAGATGGGTCATGGTGGTGGTACTGGTTATGTGCTGTGGAGTTAGTTGTGACTCATAGTGACCCTGTAATTGGGTTTCCGAGGCTGTAATCTATATAGGAGAGCAGAAAGCCCATCTTTCTCCTGCAGAGTGTTGACTCTGAAGGTAATAGTCCAATTTGTAACCCAGCATAGTGGTTACAAATCAGGCTGCAAACTGCAAGGTCAGCAGTTCAAAACTACCAGCTGTTCTGCAGGAGAAAGATGAGGCTTTCTGCTCCCATAAAGATTTACAGCCTCGGAAACCTTGAACAGGGTTGCAATGAGTCAGAACTGACTCCAGGGCACATAAGCACCACCACCACACTTCCAGGATGCCTTAGATGGGTGGTAGAGAAAAAGATATACACAGAGATGCAAAATATATTTATAGTGAGTAAACATTTCTACCTGATTTTGTGATTTCTGGGTTTTCATTGCATGTTTTAAATGCAGAACTATAAAAACAGGAACATCAAAACAAAAAGAGCTTGCTGCCAAAAGCATTTTTCAAAGGATAAGCAGCATGGAAGTAAAGTGAAAAGCTGACGCAGTGGATCCTGGGTAACCTGACATTGTCTCCACCCTGCAGTACACACTAGGACTGTCCTGAGTTTTGATTCCCATCTACACTGACACACCTAATTTCTTCATTGCTATTGGTTTGTAAACAGCCACATTAAGTGATGAACACAGTAAACTCACATGGTCAGACTTCCTAAGATGGAAAAGGAAACAATCATAAAACATCTTTGGCACTTCCTGCACCACCCCCTACCCCCACTTGAAATCTTGTGTTGGAGGGAAGTGCAGTAACTATGGAAACAAAGCGCTTTAGGGTAATGTTCAAAAACAGGACCATCTGTGGAAAAAGAAAGATTAGGAAACATGAATTTTCCCATGAGGAGCAGAGATGAAAACAATGGTAAGTTTGCCTCTTCAGAGTTCTTCATAGAAGTGAGGTAATTAATCTTCAGAGTAAATCTGGGGAAACCGTTCCAATTTTGTACTCCAAATTAAGGTGGAGTAAAGAGACAGAGTTGCTTCTTTGATTCAGCCCCTTCCCACCACCACCCTATCCCCTTCTACTACTTTTCATCAACATTGCCATCTTCATCCTGCTTTGGGCATATATTTAGGGTCAAGAATGATGCTGAGCACCTTACCTGCAACAGAGCAGCAACTCCACCTACAGACCATGCTGCTTTCAGTCACTTTACTTCCTATTTCTAAGCCACTTTTTAATTCTTAAAGGTTTTTTTTTTTTTTTAATTCTTAAAAATTTTATTTTAACTTTTTATTGTGCATTGAGTGAAGATGTACAGAAAAGATCAGGTTTCCAATTTAACCATTCATTCACATTTTGTTTCACATCACTGATGGCATTCCCACCACGTAACATCACTTTTGTCCTTGGATAAATGCTGCCCATTACTTCTTACATGGTTGATGATTTTAAGGTGTGTATACTTCCCTAGTGTTACAGTTCCCCTTACAGACCTGCCTATTGTTTCTCTAGGCCTCTGTTGCCTCACAGTAATAGACTCTGCCTCCTGTGGTTGTTGTAAATACTAAAGTATGGGAAGCAAAAGCACAGTTATAAACAGTAAATTAAGATCCATTGTTGTGGCACTTTGATGACTAAGGTGCTCCTGATCCAAGCCAGGCATTTTTTAACTGTTTTTTTGTGGGGTTCTGTTTTTTGTTTGTTTTTCATTTGTCTTGTATGCATGCAAATCTTGACAAAGAAAACAGAGAAGAGAACTGAGATGTTCTAAATGCAGCATGGCAAAGGGACAAACAATCTTAAGAAGTACAATGAGAATGTTTCTTAGACGCGAGGATGGGGGGCTTATGCTAGCTTTCACTTCTTCATTAGGAAAGATCCATGGCTAGAAAAAAGACATCGTGTTTGGTCAAGTAGAGAGTCGGTGAAAATACGATAAATCATCAATAAGATGGATTGGCTTGAAAGCCACAAAGTGTTATCAATAATGAAGTTGGCACAGATTCAGACAACCTTTCATATAGTTATATATAAGGGCACCCTGACTTGGTGCTCATGTGATGGTAACTAACACTAATGACATTATGGTCGGCACAGTATAATTTCAGTGAAATTATACCATCCGTGAGAGGTGGGGAATTAGGCATTTCCAGTGTGAAGAATGCACTGGAGGGACAAGGGAGCATCAGGAATTCTAGATACCCTAAAATGTGCAGGATAAGCCAACATGGCGAATAACTGTATTAAGTCCATGGACCTTCTCAATGTCCTGTTTCATGTTTATGTAGATGAAAAATCTGATCATCATTACTGGAATCTAAATTTTCACTGTATCATAAACATAAACATTTTCTACCTATTTGGAGCACTACTAAATTTCTCAAGAATGTGAAGGAAGGTTGTATTATTTTAGAGCAGAATTCTCCTGAATCTTTTCCCCTTTTGGAAATCATCAATGGCATCCCCAAATGATGGTGTTGAAATTTCCATACACATCATACAATCCTGCATTTGTAGATGTCACTTCCACAGTGATTCAATGTATGTTGTTGTTAGGTGCCATCAAGTCAGTACTGACTCAAAGCGACCCTATGCACAACAGAATGAAACACTGCTCGGTCCTGGGCCAACCTTACAATGGATGCCATGCTTGAGTCCATTGACACTGTTACTTTGCCTATCCATCTCACTGGGGTCATCCTCTTTCTCTCTGACTCTCCACCTTAACAAACATGATATCCTTCTCCAGCGACTGGTCCCTCCTGACAATATATGTCCAAAGTACGAAAGACAAAGATTGGCCATCCTGTTCTCCAAGGAACGGAGCACTCTGGCTGCACTTCTTCCAACACAGATCTATTGGTTCTTTTGGCAGTCCATGGCACTTTTAGTATTCTCCTCCAACACCACAACTCAAAGGCATCAATTCTTCTACGATCTTCCTTATTCACTGTCCAGCTTTCGCATGCATATGAGGTTATTGAGAATACCATGGTTTGGGTCAGGCACACCTTAGTCCTCATACTGACATCTTTGCTCTTCAACACTTTAAAAAGTTCTTGTGCAACAGATTTTCCTAATGCAATATGTCATTGAATTTCTTGACTGCTGCTTCTGTGAGTGCCGATGTTTGATCCAAGAAGAATGAAGTCCTTGACAACTTCAATCTTTTCTCCATTGATGAGAATGTTGTTTATTGGTCTAGTGGTGAGGATCTTTGCTTTCTTTACACTGAGATGCAATCCATATTGAAGGCTGTGCATTTTGATCTTCATCAGTAAGTTTTTTAAGTCCTCGTCACTTTCACCAAGCAAGGTTGTATCATCTGCATATCGCAGGTTGTTAATGAGTCTTCCTCCAATCCTCATGCCATGTTTTTCTTCATATAACCTAGCTTCTTTGGTGATTTGTTCAGTATACAGGTTGGATAAGTATGGTGAAAGAACATAACCCTGTCATATACCTTTCTTATCTTAAACCATTCAGTGTTCCCATGTTCTGTTCTAACAAATGTCTCTTGGTCTATGTACAGACTCCTTATGAGCACAATTAAAGGCTCTGTAATACTCATACTTCACAATGTTTGTCATCAAGAACATAAAGAATGTATAAACGCATACTTCGCCAAAAATAACATTTCAAGATCAGTCATGAGATACAACGCTGTCTGTGATAGGATAATATCCATGCACCTTCAGGGAAGACCAGTTAATACCACTATTATTCACATTTATGCACCACCACTAAAGTCAGTGAGGATGAAACGGAAGAATTCTATCAACTGCTTCAATCGGAAATTGATCAAACATGCAATCAAGATGTATTGATCATTACTAGTTATTGGACTCCAAAGGCTGAAAACAAAGAGGAAGAATCAGTACATGGAAAACATGGCCTTGGTGATAGAAATGATGCTGGAAATCACATGATAGAATTTTGCACAACCAATGATTTGTTCATTTCAAATACCTTCTTTAGACTGCATAAGAGACACTTATACATATGGACCTCCCCAGATGGAATACGCAGAAATCAAGATAACTACATCTGTGGAAAGAAATGGTGGAAAAGCTCCATATCATCAGCCAAAACAAGGCCAGAGGCAGATTGTGGAAAAGACCATCAATTGCTCATATGCAAGTTCAGGCTGATGGTAAAGAAAATGAAAACAAGTCCATGAGAGCCAAAATATGACCTTAAATATATCCCACCTGAATTTAGAGATCATCTGAAGAACAGATTTGATAAATTAAACACTAAAGACTAAAGACAAGAAGAGTTATAGGATGATATCAAGAACATCATAAAGGAGCTCTGGTAGCATAGTGGTTACGAATCGGGCTGCGAGCCTCAAGGTCAGCAGTTCGAAACTACCAGCTGTTCTGCGGGAGAAAGATGAGGCTTTCTGCTCCCGTAAAGATTTACAGCCTCAGAAACTCTGTACAGGGTCGCTATGAGTCGGAACCGACTCCACAGCACATAACAACAACAACAATATAGGAATAAAGCAAAACGTTATTAAGAAGACAAGAAAGAAGGCAATGGTCAAAATGGATATCAGAAGAGACACTGAAACTTGCTCTCCAGCATAGAGATGCTAAAGCAAATGGAAGCAATGAGGAGGTCCAAGAACTGAACAGAAAATTTCAAAGATCAGCTCAAGAAGACAAAGTCAAATATTACAACAAAATGTACAAAGAGCTGGAATCAGAAAACCAAAAAGGAAGAACATGCTCAACATTTCTCAAGCCAGGGAAACTGAAGAAAAAACTCAAACCTCGAGTTTTATTACTGAAGGATTCTCTGCACAAATTATTGAATGATGCAGAAAGCATCAAAAGAAGATGGAAGGAATACACAGAGTCACTGTATCAAAAGTTGATGGTTGATGTTCAACCGCTTCAAAAGTTAGCATATGATCAAGAGCCAATTAAAAGTGGATCTTACTTAACTGTTGATAATTGTGCTCATGCTAGTGCACTGGTTACGAATCAGGCGGCTAACCTCAAAGTCAGCAATTGGAAACTACCAGCCGTTCTGTGGGAGAAAGATGAGACTTTCTGCTCCCATAAAGATTTACAGCCTAGGAAATCCTATACAGGTCACTATGAGTTGGAACCGACTCCACAGCACATAACCACCACCACTATACTTCACCTACTCATTGCATTTAGTATTTACAAGAACCTCAAGAGGCAGGGTCTATTACTTGAGGAATGAGCAGCTTAGAGAAACAACAGAAAAGTCTATGAGGGAAGCATAACACTCAAGAGGTACATAAACCTTAGAATAACAAACCTCATTAACATAACAAATATAACCCTATCCAAGAACAGGACTGTATTTATACTTGTATTGTTGTTTTTGTTGTTGTTATGTGCCATGGAGTTGGTTCCAATTCATAGTGACCCTGAACAGGGTTTCCAAGGCAGTAAATCTTTACAGGAGCAGAAAGCCTCATTTTCTCTGGCGGAACAGCTGGTAGTTTCCAACTGCTGACCATGAGATTAACAGCCCGATTAATAACCACTGTGATACCAGAGCTCCTTATATGTGTGTTGTAGTTAAGTGTTATCAAGTAGGCTCCAATTCACAGTGACCCTATACAGGGTTTCCAAGGAGTGGCTAGTAAATTTGAACTGTCAACCTTGTGGTTAGCAGTTCAGTGCTTATCCTACAACACCTCACTAGGGTTCAATTTACAGGTGTAGTAGTCAGGAATCTAACACATCTTGGTGGGGAACACATTTCAATCCCTAACATTCAGACTACATAAGGAACCCATGGCTCTCTCGCCTCCCTTCTGCCCCACTCACACTTAGAGTGCATGCCTTACACCTCCTTGCTTGCAGTGGTGAGGATTGCACACTGTCAAGTAGAGGAGGGGTGAGCCTGAATTTCATGTTGGATAGCAGATCCGCTGCTTGGAAAGACTGACTAGGCAACTGTAACAGTGAAAGTTTTGTGCCAACTTGACTGGGCCGGGATTCTCAGTGGTGTAGCAGTTGTTGTTGTTGTTAAGTGCCATAGAGTTGGTTCCGACCCATAGCGACCCTGAACAGGGTTTCTGAGGTTGTAAATCTTTATGGGAGCAGAAAGCCTCATCTTTCTCCCACAGTTAAGATGCAGTAATTCCCCATGATGTGATCTTTATAGTGTTCAAGAGCAAAGATGGCAGTTTGAGGTCTAGGGTTCACCTGACCCAAGTCATGGTAGTTTCAGTTGACTCATATGCATGTGAAAGTTGGACAATGAATAAGGAAGATGGTAGAAGAATTGATGCATTGGACTTAGGGTGTTAGAGAAGAATACTGAAAGCACCATGGACAGCCAGAAGCATAAACAAATCTGTGGTGGAAGAAGAGCAATCAGAATGCTCCTTAGAAGCTAGGATGGGGAGATTTTGTCTTTCATACTTCAGACATATAATCTAGAAGGACCAGTCTGTGGAAAAGGGCATCATGCTAGGTAGTGAAGGATCAGCAAAAAAGAGGAAGACCCCCAGTAAGATGGACTAGCACAGTGGCAGCAGCAATGGGCCAAGTATAGCAATCATTGTGAGGATAGCACAGGATCAGGCAGTATTTAGTTCTGTTGTGCACAGGTCTGCTATGAGTCAGCGCCAACACAATGGTCCCTAACAATAATAACAGAATCCCACATGATGAGATCTAATATAATGCAATCACCTCTATGAGGAGATATGCTGTGAGCAGTCAATCAATTGAAAGGATGTTGCTTTGAGAGTGTGGCTTGTGAAACCTTTTATCTTACAAAAATTAAAAAGAGAAAAAAGTGAGTAGAGGAGGATGGACTACCACCAAGAAAGAAGAGGTAGGAATAGAGTGTGTCCTTTGTTCTTTGAACCTAGGGCCCCTGCACTGTGAAGCTCCTAGAGCCAGAGGAAGATTGATGCCAAAGTACTTGGAGATCTCCAGAGAGAATGTCGGGCCTACATATGCTCGAAGAGACAAGGACATTTTTGCAAAGCCCAACAAAAAGAGAAAACCTTTTACTACAGCCAGCACTCTGAATTCATACTTCTACTCTCCTAAACTTTGAAAGAATCAATTTCTGTTTGTTAAAGGCATCCACTTGTGGTATTGTTGTTATAGCAACACAAGATAATGAAGACAGTAGCATACAAACACAATCAGCAGAGATGGAGTTGAAGAAGCTGACAGAGAGAGAGAAGATATGAGGTAGCAGATGTCATGATGCAGGGAGGAAGGAAGAGAGCTGGCCTTGGCAGGAAAGGGAAAAGAGAGGTATAAAGAGCCTAAGACACCAAGATGGGCTCACTGTCCTCTCAGAACCTGCCAAGGACAGAGTCTCAAGTGTCCAGCTACAGGTATGCTTCAACTTTAGTGTATAGTCTGAAAAACACAGGAAACCACTTGCTAATCATTATCTATCTGAAAGTTTATTTTAATACATAATTAGAATTAGAAACTGTGTGGCACTAAGGAGTCATGGCAGTGCTGTGGATACATACTAAGCTGCTAATGGAGAGGTTGGTGGTTTAAGCCCACCAGTATCTCTGCAGGCGACAAGACCTGATGATGTGCTCACATGAAGATTACA
This sequence comes from Chrysochloris asiatica, assembly GCF_000296735.1. NCBI lineage: Eukaryota > Metazoa > Chordata > Mammalia > Afrosoricida > Chrysochloridae > Chrysochloris > Chrysochloris asiatica. The sequence goes on along the minus strand of NW_006408672.1, from coordinate 5,662,396 downwards.
TCATTGAAAAGCCTATGGGGCAGTTGTACTCTATTCTATAGGGTCTCTATGAGTCAGAATTGACTTGATGGAAATTGGTAAGGAAACCTGGCGCTCCAATTATTGTTGTTAAATGCCCTGAAGTCAATTCCGACAAATAGTGACCATGTAGAGGGTTTCCAAGGAGCAGCTGGTGAGCTTGAACCACTGATCCTGCAGTTCAAACGACAACAGAATGCTTCAAATACCTCCAAAACATATGCCAGGAAGCTGGAGGTAGAGGAAGGTGGGGGACGGATGGTCAAGGAATAGAAAACAGAGAGAAAAATGCTTTCCCCCAGCACATTATCCCACAGTGGTGCCTTTTCAATGATACCTTAAAGTATTAAGATTACTATTTTAAAGTGAGAACACAAGGAGGCAGGGCTTGATGGCGGATAGGGTAGAGGTTCAGTGAAGTTCACTGTCAGTAATACCACAGAGTACTGGGTGAGGAGGGCTCAGGGCAGAGCTCCAGGACTCTGGACCACATATCTAGGAATATTTAGAGGGCTTGAAGGCTTGTAGCTGGTAGAACTTGTAGCAAAGATGGGAAACTGTGTACTTTTGAATCTGCTGGGCTCAGTGGCCCAGAGATGACAACTTGGGCGAGACCAAACGGAAAGACCAAGCAGGGGCACACACCCACCATGTAATAATGCCATGGGAACATCAGCGCAAAAGCGGATAATACACTTTGTTGGTTTTGCTTTGATCTGATTTTCTTTTCTTTTTTTGGTATATGTTCATTGGCCACCCACTGTTTGCGAACCTCCATTCTGGTGATGAGATGGGCAGCCTGAGTGAGAGAACACCCCCCAGTCCCCATCACTGCTGGGTTCTTCTGTCACAGCTGTACACAGATACTGTCAGCCCAAGAGGCAGGCCTGAAAGTTTGTTACTGTTTTTTTTTTTTTTTTTTTTTTAAAGGGAAAAGGCCAGAACAAGGGGTGTGGAGAGGGAAAGAGAGTTTAAAAAACAAAACAGGCTGAAAATTAAATTAAATCCTAAGGTACAGCATAACAACCAACAGTGGTATTTTGAAATCTATCAGACAGCCTTGAAGACAAGAAGCTGAAAGAGGAAATTAAAGTCATACAGATATTAGGCTACATTTTTTTTTTCTTTGTTTCTTCTTCTCTCCCTCCCTCTCCCTTTTCTGTAATTGTAGACTAAAGTATCCAATCTAGTTTTGCTATTGTTGTTTTGGTGTTGTTCCCTACCCCCATTTTCTTTTTGTTTTTGCTGTTCTGTTTCTCTGTTTTATGCTCCCCCTTTTACCTTTGGGGGACTCCTTCTCTCCCTATATTACCCAAGAAGAGGCAGTAACTGCTCCCATATAATTAAGCCACAATCACACTCTATAAAACACCAAATTCCAGACAAGAGCCAATACCAACTGCCATATACCAAGGAAACAGACAACACCTGTGAAAGTTAATCTGAGTTAAGCAATAAAAAGAGTGAAAAGGAAAGCTCACATCCTGATCACATGAACCTTGAGGCAATCAGAAAGCATAAAAAATTCCAAAACACATACTCAATTAAATATTAAGGCCACAGATAAACACTAAACATGCCCAAGAAGCAAAAGCAGATGACCATATCAGCACATGTTCAGAAACAAGATAAAATGTCTGAGAAGAATGACCTAGAGGTAGACCTGGACTACATTCAGGAAGGAGGGCAGGCCTTGGAAATACCTGAGAAAGAATTCAGAAAAATGATTATAAAATGTCTCAAAACACTTTACAATGGAGTTGAGAAAAATAAGGAAGAAGTCAGGAAAGTGCTACAGGAACAATCAAATAAGATAGATACAGCATTGGAAACAATTCAAAACCTACAGAAAGAGGTCAAATTATCAATAATAGAATATCAGAAATAGACAATACACTGAAAGGACAAAGGAGTAGAATAGATGAGATGGAAGGCAGAATCAGTGAGTTGGAAGACAAATCTCTCAATACCACTAAGATAAAAGAGCAAACAGAAAAAAAGATTAAAAAAATCTGAAGAAGGTCTAAGATTCATGTGTACAACATGAAGAGGAATAACTCAAGAATTCTCAGCATTCCAGGACAGGAAGAATCACACAAGTCCACAGAGGAAATAGTTAAAGAACTGCTGGAAGAAAATTTCCCTCACATCCTGAAACGTGAAAAGATAAACATTCAAGAAGCTCAACGAATCCCAGGAAGGATAGAGCCCAAAAGAAAATCACTGAGATATACCATAATCAAGCTCTCTAAAATCAAAGCTAAGGACAGAATTCTGAAAGCAGAAAACAGAAGTGTTACATACAAAATCAAGCAAGTCAGATTCAGCTCAGATCCCTCAGCAGAAACCATGCAAGCAAGAAGGCAATGGTGAGACATATATAAAACCCTGAAAGAAAGAAAAAAAAAAAGAAGTCAATCAAGAATCCTTTATCCAGCAAAGCTATCAATCAAATATGATGGTGTAATCAAAACATTCTAGGATAAACAGAAACTAAGGTATTTTTCTAAAGCCAACCCTGTGCTACAAAATATCCTAAAGGGAGTTCTGTAAACTGAGAACCAACAAGAACAGACAACAATCAGAGATTGACATACGTGGCAGCACCTCCCAGAATTAAATCAACAGAAAGAAGAGTCAAGAACTGAACAAAACTATAAGAGCAAACACAGAGAATCTGGGATGTCAGTCTGTGATTAAAACAATTACAATGTGAAAGAAGGTAAACACATAGGAACAGAGATTCAGATGGTGAGCAGGTCAGGCAGATTACAGGACAAAATAGATTACAGTAAATGGAGGGAAAAGTTAATGGAATATAAGATAACCTCAAAGAAAATTAACACCTCATAACATACCAAGAGAATGAAAATCCAAGAAGAACATGGAAACATTAAAACTATGAGGAAACGCACAAGAAAGAACACAAAAAGCATGAACTCAACAAAGGAAGACAAACAGAACAAAGAAAGCAGCAACACCACAAAAAAAAAACCAAACAAACATAATGGCAACAATTAATCAATACCTATCGATAATTACGCTGAATGTAAATGGATTAAATGCACCTGTTAAGAGACAGAGGGTGGCAGAATGGATAAGAATACAAGATCCTTCAACATGCTGTCTGGAAGGGACAATTGAACAAGATGGTATAACCATAATAAATATCTATGCTCCCAATGAAAGCGCTCCATAATATATAAAACAAATTCTAATAGATTAGAAGAAAGAAACAGACAAATCTAGAATAATCGTGATTTTAATACACTACTTTCAAAATGGATAGAACAACCAGAAAAAAATTTTGACAAAGACACAGAAGAACTAAACAACACGATCACCCAACTGGACTTCATAATTATGTACAGAGCATTCAACCCAACAACAGCACAATACACATTCTTTTCTAGTGCACACGGAACATTGTCCTGAATAAACCATGTGTTAGACCACAAAACAAACCTCCATAAATTTAAAAATATCAAAATACTACAAAGCATATTCTCAGACCATAATGTTTTCAAATTAGAAATCAACAATAGGAAGACCTAGAAAATAAAGTCAAATACATGGAAACTGAATAACACCCTGCTTAAAAGCGACTGGGTAGTAGAAAGTAATTAAATGTGAACTCACAAAGTTCCTAGAAACAAATGAGAACATACCAAAATCACAACATACCCAAATCTTTGGGACACAGTGAAAGCGGTGCTGAGAGTAAATTTATTGCAATAAATGCACACATCCAAAAAGAAGAGAGAACCAAAATTAACACATTAAAACAACATTTACCACAATTAGAAACAGACCAACAGAGGGAACCTACAGCCACCAAAAGAAAAGAAATAATAAAGATTCGAGCTGAAATAAATGAGCTAGAAAACAGAAAAACTATAGAAATAATCAACAGGACAAGAAGCTGGTTCTTTGAAAGGATTAA
>NW_006408672.1:5612261-5651969 GCF_000296735.1 Chrysochloris asiatica | reverse complement strand
TGCAAAATGGTCCAGCCTCTCTGGAAAGCAATATGGCGCTTCCTCAAAAGGTTAGAAATAGAAATACCTTATGATCCAGCAATTTTTTACTTGGTATTTACCCACAAGAAATAGGAGCCATAACATGAGTATATATATGAACACCAATGTTCATAGCAGCACTATTTACAATAGCAAAAATATGGAAACAGCCTAAGTGCCCATCAACTGAAGAATACATAAATGAACTGTGGTACATACACAAAATGGAATATTATGCTACCTTGAAGAACAAGGAAGCAGTAAGCAACTACATAACGTGGATGTACCTTGAGGACATTATGCTGAATGAAATCAGTCCGTCACAAAAGGAGAAATACTGTATAGGGCCACTATTGTAAAAGACTAAGAAAAATAACCCATACTAAAGTGGGGGAGTGGATTCTTAGCTGGTTACTGGGATGTGGGGTGGTGGTGAGGAAGGGGTGGGGAAGGTGGAGTACTGTGTAGGGAACAGACACAGGATAGTTTGATTGCTGGGGAGGGGGTCAGTACACAAGAAAGGGGAGGGGAATGGAAGAACAAGGCTGATAGGAAAATAATTAGACATGTTTGCATGGGATAAGTGGGACGGAGGTAAATAACAATGTATAAAACATTTTTAATTAAAAAAAAAAAAAAAGTCAGGACACAAGACCAGGACACAAGTAGAGACAAGGAACCCAGGAGGTGTGGATTTTTTCTACAGGTACTCTCTTATATCAAACAAAATACCAGTGTTTCCTCTCAGACAGACCTGTTCTAATTTCCTGAGGGTACTGGTTGTTTATGATTGAAAGGCTGATGTAGCTAACTAGGATTTTGTGCCGTAAGAGTTTACTATGCCTCAGAGAAGAAAACAAAGAAGAGGCTCTGCTCTTTGAGAAAGGAGAAGAAGCCATCTGCAGCTATATAATAAATGCTTGATGGTCAGCTCATGAGTCTTGGAGCTGGTTCTAGCGTGCCTCGGATTTCAATCATCCAAATGCCATCAATTCCAACCAAAGAGCACTAAGACAGTAACAAAGACTCCTCCTGACACTGTTGTCATAGAGATAAGTCACACATAAGGAACACCCCAGGATAAGTAACATATCAGATTTAAATTGGAACTTATTTCCACAGAACTCAATTGCTGTCCCTGCCTTGTAAATGGCTTCTGAATTATCATCAACAGCCATATGTTCACAATCAGCGCCTTGGGGTCTGCAAAACGCACAAAAACAGCAGCCAGCATCCGGGATTCCCTTATCTGTGGAAGGACTCATGATTCCAGTCACATTCTTCTCTTAAAAAATGGACATCTAACTGTAAGAGAGAAAAGGGCATCTAGTCAATCACTGCCACATCTGGGTACCATATCTTCCTCTAAAACTTCAGGCTCTGACCTTATTTTGGAAAATTGGACCATTGCAGCACCTGTCAGTGCCCCCCCCCCCCCATACATACTCACACACTTACTCACACAATCACAGACTCACACATACTCACACACTTACCCACACAATCACAGACTCACACATACTCACTCAGCAGCACACACTTGCACACTCAACCACACAATTTCACACTCATACTCTCATGCACTCTCTGACACACACATATACAACAGGAGTGTCCTTTTACAGAAACCTAAATGCCAGGTAAGAGAAGCTTCATGAAACAGGCACAAACTTGAAGCTAAAATATGAACTCTCAGATTGAAAGCACAGACACTGATGTCCCTACTTGAAGCCCGTTCTCTCTCCCCCCTGTACTAAATGCATCATTTAGCTTTTATCCCTTTCCCACTTGCACATATGTTACAGGACCATCGTCCCAAATTTCATGGTTCAGGGTTTTCCAATTAGACAGCCGTAAGCACAGGAGACAGCAAAGAAGCATTTGGCATGGGGGATACTATGAAATTGCTGCTTTGGAAGAGCCAGTCATGGCTGGGAAAATATCCTGAGATGGTGGCAGGATGCCATGGTCAAACACACGCCTTGTCACACAGAGAAAGTAAAATATGAAAAGTAGTATCATAAAATCTTAATACCACAATCAAAGGGATCCCATACAACCTACTCTACAATGAATAACAGAAATGGCCAAACACTTGACCCTTAACTACGCTTAAATAGTTTAAAACTCTCCAGGTCCTCATTGCCTTTCCCAGCTTGAGTCCATCATAATTTAGGTTTTCCTCACAGCTGCTCTCCATCCAGTAGACATTTCACTACTCAAAAGTAATTTGCATTTATCATGGGATGGAACGAGCAGATTTATCTTTAACTGGGTTCCAAATTATTTCTAATTCTCCCTTTTGTTCAAAGCATGCATTGTGTGGCACCGGATGCTTTATAAAACAACTCATTGTCTCAAACATGCAATTGCTCTATGTAATATTTCTCTGAGGGGAAAAATGTCTGCTGGGAAGAAAAGGAAATAACAGCAAAACTTTCATTCAGAGAGACTGTTTTTTCCCAAGCACATCTTCCAAACATAGTGTCTTTGCAATAACACCTTAAGGTATTATGTTGTTAAGATGGTGACGTGAAAATCAAACGCTAGGATACATATAAGTAAAGGGACCAAGGAGTGTAGCCTTTTTACAGTGCTTTCTTGAAGTCCCAGCAGCTCCCAAAGCAAGACTTCCTAGATTTTGACATTCTCTGTGTTCCTCAGCCTCCAGAGCAAATTATATTATTATTAATATTATCTGGGGTAGAGAAGAAGCATCATAAGATCTAGTACACTGGCTTCTCCTCTTTGGACAGACCTATTCTGACATGTCAGGGCTGCTGGGCATTTAGACTGGATGGTCCATGTGGCTCACAAAGCTCCAATGACTTGAGAGTTGACCAGACACCAGACCAATAAGATGAGACACTATAACTTAGTGAAGAAACAAATTAATTTAATGTTGCACACCTACTGAATGCTGGGTACCATGCAAAGTGATAATCTTGGTTTTCACTACCTCTCTGTAGGTATCTCTTTGACGTACATGAGGGAGGGGTGTGGACATACATTGATCCCATATTCAACAGCATCCTTTCATCAGTAGAAGGAGAAATACCAAACAATACAACAGAATACAAAGATAGAGGCACATTATATTTCCAAGAACATCTCTGCCACAATAAGCCACTAATATTGCATTTTATGATTACGGTGGTACAAGATGAATACAATCTAGGCTGGATTATATTCATCTGATTTTAAAGAAATTAAAAAGATATTTTTAGCGTGGGTTCCTCACAGTGTCAGGGCCCCAGAAACTCTATATTCTCCTGTGCCTAGTTAAAAGCGTTGGTCCTGGCTTTTGGCTGTTCACAGCTGAGTCCCTGTCTTCTATCTCCTGTTGATTTCATGGTCCTTGAACAAGTTAGCTCACAACTTAAATTCCTCCTTCTCTTTATGCTGAAGCAGGAGAAACAGAAAGCAAACTACCTGGAATCTTTACTTTACAAAGCCAGGACTCTTTACTTTTGCTAACCTTCTATCAAATTATAATGATAAATCATAATTTACTTTGACCATGAAGGGTGGCAAGACCATGGACGGCTCTCTCTGGGAGCTCATTGGATTGAGCTGGCCATCCAGACTGACAGTAGCGGGAATGGAGCCATTTTCATCAGTTATTCACTTCAAAGGGCACGCAACCTAAAAGGCCTCACTTTAAGGAATGCATCTAATATTTTTATTTCCTATATAGTGGTTACATGTAGGGCTTCTAACTTCAAAGCCAACAGTTTGAAACTACCAACTGTTCCACAGGAGACCCATGAGGCTTTCTGCTCCTGTAAAGATTTATAGCCTTGGAAACCCTGTACAGGGTCGCTATGAGTCAGAACTGACTTTGTGGCACACCACCACCACCACCATTGAATAGTAAGTCTCATTATACACCAAACTCAACTTGCCCTTCTTGTTACTTTTTAACATAATGGATTATTGTTGATTTAACATAATGGATTATTTATTGATTTGCCCATCCTCTGTCAACCCCTCGCTGGAATGTCAACTTCACTGTGGACAGGGGGTTTGGTGTATTTTGTTTCCAGTGTAGTTGCTGTCCAGTTGAATTGACTCATGGAGATGCTGTGTGGGTGTCATAGAGTTTTCATTGGCTGAATCTTGGGAAGTATAGTTGTTAAGTGCCGTCGAGTCGATTCCGACCCATAGCGACCCTGTATAGGGTTTCCAAGAAGTGGCTGGTGAGCTTAAACCACCGACCTTGCAGTTCAAACGACTTTGCAGTCTGACACATTAGCCCACAGTGCCACACCAGAACTCCTTGGGAAGTATACTAGACCTTTTTTCTCTTTCTCTCCCCTACCTATTCAGCAGCTCCTCGGAAACCCTATACAGGGTCATTATGGGTCAGAACCAATTCGGCGACACATAACAACAACAAATCTTTCTCTGAGTGGAGTCAATCATCCAACCTTTGGTTAGCAGCCATGCACATTAACTATTTGTACCACCTAGGAACCCTGTCTTGTTGATTACTTCATTTTCCATTGTGTTTAGAGCTGTGCCAGACCCAGCTCTTACAGACACAGCGAATCTCACAGAGTTGTATTGATTTAAAAAAGATCAGAAACTCAAGTTGGAAAGCATTAAAATTCAGCTTCCAAGAGACCTTTGTTACTTTCTATGAGACTGTCCTCTCTATTAAAGTACAACCCTTGCTCTGCTACTTCTGATAATATAGAATAATATTTTTCTTCCAATTTCGTTTTCCATTTCTGATATATAAACTATTTTTGGCTCTTCACACAATGATTGCACAATGCATACAAACTACCCTCCTTCTTCTGTCAGATGCTGTGCACACACCATATTTTTTCTCATCTAAATTTTATGCCAATATGACAGTTTCTCATAAGGCAGGAAGAATAAAGTGAGCAGATTAATAAAAATGTTGTTGTTGTTGTTAGGTGCCCTCGAGTCAGCAAAAATATACGGCTAGCTTTATTAAAACACATGGTGTTTTAGGACATGCTCCAAATTTTGGGTTTTTTTTTTTAAATATCAATTTGTTTATTTGACTAAGAACAACAAGAAGAAAAGACAATAAGCTTGGGTTAATCCTCCTGTTATGAATGAAATCGCACCCCCCGAATTATATGTTGCAAATCCTAATTTGAGTTACAGTGTTGGAGGAGAATAATGAAAGTTCCATGGGTTGCCAAAAGAACAAACAGATCTGTGTTGGAAGAAGTGCAGCCAGAGTACTACTTGGATGCCAGGATGGCCAGACTTCATCTCTCATATTTCAGACATTTTGTCAAGGTGGACCAGTCACTGGAGAGGGATATCATGGTTTGACTCAATGGCATCTAACAACAACAACAAGGTGGAGGGTCAGAGAAAAAGAGGAAGACCCCCAGCGAGATGGATTGCCAAAGTGGCAGTATCAATGGGCTCAAGCATGGCAACAATTGTGAGGTTGGCCCTGTTGTGCATAGGGTTGCTATGAGTTGGTACAGAATCGATGGCACCTAACAACAACAACAAGATGCCTGAGGTTATAATCCTAGCTGGAAATGGGTTGTCTTTGTTATCTTAAGAGGCAGGATTAGTATAGCATTATCTTGCTTCAATCTCTTTTGTTATATAAAAGAAATAAATTAGCAAAGGAGTAAGGAGATGGGGGAAGTTGATACCCATTTATACAGATTGCCAAGAAACCAGGAAACAAGATGAAGAGATTTCCCTCAAGATGATGATGAAGAGGAAGCCTTCCCCTAGAGCCAGAATCCTAAATTCAGACTTCTAGCCTCCCAAACAGTGAAAGAAGGCATTGTATTTGGTAAAACCACCTACTTGTGGTATTTTTGTTATATCAATACTAGAGAACTACAGCACCAAAGACCCAGAATGCACAGACGGCCTCATTCACCATGGGTTGAGTTCTTCTACAATTTAGGGCACTCTTTGCTTTGCCCATGGACAATGGTCAATGCAGAGACACCCCAAGCTACATGTCCAAGGAGATATTAGAGGCAATTACACATGGAATCTTATGGAAAAGGTAGAATATCAAGAATCACAGTTCCTTTCCTACAGAGTATAAACCAATCTCTACTTTTGCCCAAAATGGTTCAATGTTACATTGTTTTAATATAAAATTAATATCTTTCACATTGTAAATCTTTCACATTGTAAAGAAATACAAAAAGGTAGAAAAAAAGGAAGCCTAACCATACCTTGACAACATACTTTTTGATAACAGTTTGACATATACCTGTATTAGTTTCCTAGGGCTGCTATAGTAAAATACAACAAATTGGGGAACTTCAAACACCATAAAGCTATTCCCTCACAGTTTGCTGTTGCTGTTGGTAGGTGCCATCCTGTTGGTTCTAATTCAATACACAACAGAAGAAAACAAGAGCCCAGTACCGTACCCTTCTCACAATTGTTATGTTTGAGTTCATCATCGCTGTTGCAGTGTCAGCCCATCCTATTGGGGTCTCCCTCTTTTTCACTGGCCCTCCACATTACCAAGCATAATGTCCTTCTCTAGGGACTGGTCCTTCCAAACAACATGCCTCAGAACATATGCTCAGTTTATTCTTCCGGCCTTATGAGAAACTGTCAAATTGGCATAAAATTTAAATGAGAAAAATCACCATCCTGGTTTCTAAGGAACATTATCACTACCTTCTTCCATGGCAGATTTGCTTGTTCTTTTGGCAGTCCAAAATACTAACAATATTATTTGCCAACTTTTCAAAATTCAAATGTATCAATTCTTCTAAGGTCTTCCTGATTCACTGTCCAACCTTCACAAGCATATTTGAAAATACTATAGCTTGGGTCAAGTATATCTTAGTCCTCAAACTACCATCTATAGAGGTCTTTTGCAACAGATTTGCCTGATGCAATATGTTTTTTGAAGTCTTGACTGCTGCTTCCATGAGTATTGGGTATGCATCCAAGCACAATGAAGTCTTTGGTAACTTCAGTCTTTTCTGTTTACCATGATGTTAAATTTGGTCAGTTGTGAAGATTTTGTTGTTTTTCTTTTTTACATTGAAGTACAATCCATAAAGGTTGTACATATCACAGGTTTTACTGAGTCCTCCCTTCAGTCCTAATGCCATGTTCTTTTTCATATAATCCAAATTCTAAGATTATTTACTGAACATACAGATTGAATAAGTATGGTGAAAAGATACAACCCTGGTGCACAACTTTCATGATTTTAAACCATTCAATTAGGAGTCTAGAAGTCCAAAGTCCAAGTAATAGAAAGGCCATTCTGCCCTTGAAGGTTCTAAGAGAGGATCCGCCCTCATTTCTTCCAATTTCTGGTGACTCCCAGAAATCCTTGGTTTTCCTAAGCTTGTACCTGTGTCACTTTAATCTCAGCCTCCATTGTTTTGTGACCTTTATCCTGTATGTATGTCTTCACATGAACTTCTTATATGGATACCAGTCATTGAATTTAGGGCCCTCCCTAATCCTGTATGAGCGCATCTTAACTAATCACAAAGATATTATTTACAAGTAAGGTTACACCTGAGTTTCTAGGTGGACCTGAGTCTTAGGAGATGCTAGTCTACCCAATACAAAACCTGACTGGCTACTTTTCAACAATGAGTTGAATGATCAGAGATTATCACCTCAAGTTCACTTAGCATAGCCTAGACAATGAGCTGCCTGAAAACAGAGACTCCCCCTTCTACAGCATGACAGGTTACACCCGAACCTCATTGATTAGCCCCTGATAGGCACTGTACCTTCCCATGGGTCTCAGGGTCCCCAAGGGCTGAGATTCCCAGAGAACTTGGGTAAAACAATTGATAACTAAATCCAGATGGGTGGCTTGTTCCAACTTAGTAAGGTTTCTTTCAGGCTTTAAAAGCGGAGGTGTCATGGGCACAGGAGGTGGGTCCAACATGCAACTCTGTCAAAAAACAAGAGGACTGGAAACCCATTCATGTATTCTATTCTATTTTTTTCTTTAAGCGACTTATCTTTAACACATACAACATAATACAATGGAAGACACCCTTAGCAGCCTTGCTAGAGAGATACAAATTGTATCAATGAGACATGACCTCTAACCTCTTTCCTTTACATTGGGTTTATGATTTTTTTCTCCACATATTTGTTTTACTATATTCCCTATTTTCAAACAGGATTTAAGACAGCAATGTAGCAAGATATCATAAAATTTAAAATACAAAAATAGCACACACTATGCACAATTAAGAGTAGCAAAAGGCAGGAAAGTAAGGAGGCAAAAATAACTTCAGTGCACAAAATACATGTTAAAAGCTGGGAGATGGGGATGGCAGCCACCAATGTCTGCAAGTATCCTTAGACATGTACCATGTGTGTCACAGCCCCTCACTCAAGCAGGGGCAGTGCACTCAGGCAAAAGAGCTCTCCCCAGAGCAGAAAGAGAGGGATGGGCCTGGAGAACTAAGAGAACTTCACAGACACTAAAAAGCTGCATCCAGAGAGGCATTACCTGTGACTTATAGAGCTGGTGGCTAGCCTATAAAGAACAAAGAGATCTAAAGGGTCTGTTGTTGTTATTAAGTGCCGCCAAGTGGGCTCTGACCCAAAGCAACCCTGTATAGGATTTCCAAGGAGCAGCTGGTGAGTTTGAACCACCCACGTTGTGGTTCAAACCAATACTGCCAACCAGCGCTTATCCTACAGTGCCACACCAGAACTCCCTAAACAGTCTGGTGGAATTCACATTCCAAGCCCTTCTGAAAGCACAAATCGGATTCCCCTATGTCCACATTGTATGAAGCTCATGGTAAACAAAATCTAAAGTTGCAAGAGTCCAGATCCAGTCCAACTGCATCTTAGATTGTTTCAGAACAATATCACCAGCCTGACAGAAGAGGAAAACACTTATCAAAAAGTAAAGACCCCTTACTTCAATTCCAACACTACGCTGTGCATAAAATAAGATTTTAAAACCACAAGATACACAGAGAAATAAGAAAGTGGGGCCCATGTTTAAAAGACGAAGCAGTGAATGGAAGTTAATGTGGAAATTGCCCAAACATTTGAATTACCATTGTTGTTGTTGTTGTTAAGTGCCTTCGAGTCGGTTCCGACCCATGGATCTTAAAATAACTATAAGACCTAGAGGAAAATATGGAAAACAGGTGAACGTAGGAGGGATTTTCCTCAACAGAAAACCTGAAAAGAGTAAAAACAAGAATCAGATACAAATGTCCGAATGGAATCATACGTTATCAGAGTGCAAGAATTCATTTGATGGGTTTAACAGCAGACAGGATCTAGTAAAGAAGATAACCAGTGATATCAAAGGCTGGTCATTAGAAGTGATTTAAACTGCGGCAGAAAGAGGATAAAAAGTAAGGAATAAACAACAACAACAAAAAAAACACACAAAGAAATCAAGACCTGAGGGATATTCTAGACAACGAGGAAAGAGATAAAGCAGAAAAAAGCATTTGGAGAAATAATAGTCAATAGTTTTATAAATGTAAGTTATATATATAAAGTAAGGAGCTCTGGTAGCATAGTGGTTACGAATCGGGCTGTGAACCGCAAGGTCAGCAGTTCAAAACTACCAGCTGTTCAGTGGGAGAAAGATGAGGCTTTCTACTCCTGTAAAGATTTACACCCTCGGAAACCCTGTACAGGGTCGCTATGGGTCGGAATTGACTCGACAGCACTTAACAACAACAACAACAACAACAGTTTTATAAATTGATAAAAGATAGCATCATATGTTATCTAGGAATCTCAGCAAGCCATAATCATAATAATTCCTTTAACAAATAAAAGCCACTGTACGCACATTATATACAAACTGCTAAAAACCAAAGATAGAGAGAAAATCTTAAAAGTAGCCAGAAAAACAACCATGTGATTTTCAGAGGAAATATAAAAATAACAATAACTGACTTTCCTACAACATTATAAAACTGGTGGCTAGACTATAAAGCACAAAGAGATCTAAAGGGTCTGTTGTTGTAAGTGCAATCAAGTCAGTTCCAACCCACAGTAACCCTGTATAAGGGTTTCTGCGGAGCAGCTGGTGAGTTTGAACCTCCCAGGTTGTGGTTCAAATAGACTATTTAAAAAAGTTAACAAAAGATTTTCTTGCCAAATGAAACATTCTAGTGTAGTGGTTACGTCAAGGTCAGCAGTTCAAAACTACCAGCTGTTCCGCAGGAGAAAGATAAGGCTTTCTGCTCCCATAAAGATTTACAGCCTCAGAAACACTGTACAGGGTCGCTATGAGTCAGAACCAACTCCATAGCACATAACCACCACCACCACAAAAGAATGCATTTTGTTGTTATGTGCAGTGGAGTCAGGTTAAATTCACTGCAACCTTATTCCAACAGAACAAAACACTGCCTAGTCCTGCACTACCTTCACAATCTAGGCTATGTTTGAGCTAACTGTTGGCAGCCACTGTGACAGTCCTTCCAGTTTATGGTCTTTTTCTTTTTTTGCTGACCTTCTACTTTACCAAGCATACTGTCCCTTTCCTGATAACATGTCCAAAGTACATGACATTAAAGTCTTGCCATCCTGGCTTCTAAGGCACATTCTGGCTGGAATTCTTCCAACACAAATGAGTTCCTTTTTCTGGGAGTAGGTGTCATATTCAGTATTCCTCACCAGCACCATAATTCAAATGCATCAATTCTTTCCTGCTCTTTTTCATTCATTTTTCAGCTTGTACGTGCATATAAGGCAATTGAAAATATGGCTTGAGTCAGGCACATCTTTGTCCTCACAGTGACATCTTTACTTTTTAACACGTCGAAGAGGTCTTCTGCAGCAGATTTGCTAAATGCAGTAAGATAAGACACTAATAAAAACTATAACACAGTGCTCATCATCATTAGTAATTAGACCAATGCAAATCAAAACCACATTAAATTATCATTATATACATGCTGAGGAGCTTGGTGGTTCTGTAGACTAAGCAATGGACTGTGGCCACAAGATCAGCAATCCAAGCTTACCAGCTACTCCTCAAGAGAAAGATGAGGCTTTCTGCTACCACAAAGATTTATAGTACCAAAAATCCTATAAAGGGTTACTATGAGTAGGAACAGACTCAATGGCACTGAACTACAACAGTATGCATAGTGTTGTTGCTGCTTACTGTTGTACAATAGGCACTGACTTACAGTGATTCCATATGGTTTTCCAAGGGGTGGCTGGCTGGTGGGTTTAAACCAACATTATTGTTAGCAATCCAGTACTTATCCTACAGCACCACACCAGGACTTTGAGCATGGTTAAAAGAATAAATACTGACCATAACAAAACAGGACTCCCTGGGTGGTGTACTTTTAAGCATTTGACTACTGACAGAAAGGTCATGGATTCCAAACAACCTAGAGGTTCTTTGGGAGACAAGTCTTGTGAACTGCTTTCCAAAGGTCACGACTATGACAACTCTCTAGAACACAGTTCTCCTCTGAAAAACTGGGATCCCTATGAGTCAAAATCAATTCAATGGCATCAAGTTATAGAAAAAATGAAGAGGCGGTGAAACAAAAAGAACTATCATACATTTTATGAGTTGTTAAAGTGGCATCTTATTTGAAGTTCTTGATAAAACTAAATATGCAATTCTATTCCCAGTATTTATCCTAGAGAAATACTAACATATGTCCACAGAAAGATTTTTACAAAAGTATTCTTAGAAGCCTTAGTCACATTAGCCAAACAGTGGAAACAGCCCAAAAGTCTAACACCAGAAGAAAGGGGAAAAAATAATAATTAAATTAAAAATTAAAGGACTAAACTTCTGAAGCAGGCAAGATCTTGTATGACTCTAAAACAGCATTCTGAGAAAAAGAAACCAAGCACTAGCGCATGTACACAGTTGGACTATATTAATACGAAGTCCAGGAACAAGTAAAATTCCCCTGTGATGACCATAGAAAGCAAATTGTGGGGTGGCGAGCTGAATACTGAATGGTAATGGACACATGGGAATTTTATGTAGTGACTGGAGATGGAAGTGTTCTAAGTTTTGTTTTAAGTGATATTTACAAGGGTGTAATGTTGCATTCAAGTAAATTTTTGTTAAGAACACTGCACAAGTACATTGGTAAGGAACTGCCAGAATTTCAAACAGGATTCAGACAAGGATATGGAACAAGGGATGTACTTACTGATGCCAAATGGACCCTGACTGGAAAAAGAAAAAAACCAGAAAGGTATTTACCTGTGCTTTATTGACTATGTAGAGGCTTTCAAGTGTGTGCATCGTAACAAACTATGGACAACACTGCGGAGAATGAGCATTTTGGAACATTTAATTGTGCTCAAGAGGAACCTGAATATAGACCAAGAAGCAGTTGTTGGAACACAACAAGGGAACACTGATGGTTTAAAATTAGTAAAGGTATGGGCCAGGGTTGTATTCTTTCACCATACTTACTCAATCTGTATGCTGAGCACATAATCTGAGAAGCTGGGTTCTATGAAGAAAAAAGTGGCATCAGGATTGGAGGAAGACTCATTAACAACCTGCGATATGCAGATGATACAACCTTGTTTGCTGATGAAAATCAAAGGCCACAGCCTTCAGTATGGATTGCATCTCAATGTAAAGAAAACAAAATCCTCACCACTGAGCCAATAAACAACATTCTTATCAATGGATAAAAAATTGAAGTTGTCGAAGACTTCATTCTTAGCTTAGATCAACCATCAACACTCATGGAAGCAGCAGTTAAGAAATCAAACAACATATTGCATTAGACAAATCTTCTGTACAAGACCTTTTTAAAGTGTTGAAGAGCAAAGATGTTAGCTTGAGGATTAAGGTACGCCTGATCCAAGCAATGGTGTTTTCAATAGCCTCATACGCATGCTTAAGTTGGAGAGTGAATAAGAAGGCCTTAGAAGAATTGATACATTTGAATTATAGTGTTGGAGGAGAATATTAAAATTATCAAGGATTGCCCAAAGAACAAAGCAATCTACATTGGAAGAATTACAATCAAAACGCTCCCAGGAAGCCAGGACGAACAGACTTCATCTGTTATACTTCAGGCTTGTTATCAGGAGGGCCCTGTCCCTGGAGGGGGACATCACGCTTGGTAAATGGAGCATCAGTGAAAAAGAAGAAGACCACCAGAGAGTTGGATTGGCACAGTAACACCAGCAATATTCTTAAGTGTAGCAATGATCGTGAGGTTGGTGCAGGGCTGAGCAGTGTTCCATTAGGCACCAGTCAGAACTGTGCAATGGTGCCTAATAATAACAACAAATTCAGATGACAGGGTAGTGGAGGTTCGGTGGTAGAATTCTCATCTCCCATGTTGGAAGCCAGTGCACCTCAAGCACATCCACTACCCATCTGTCAGTGGAAACTCACATGCTGTTATGAGGCTAAACAGTTTTCACTGGAGCTTCTAGACAAAGACGGAGTAGAAAAAAAGGCCTGGGTGGTACAAAGAGTTAACAAGTGTATCTGCTACTTGAAAGTACACCCAGAGGCACCTCAGAAGAAAAGTCCTGTACTTACTCTCTAAAATTCAGCCATTTAAATCCCTGTGAAGCACCGTTCTCCCTTAATGCATATGAGAGTAACCACGAGTCAGAATAACATCTATGGCAACTGGTCACTCTTTCTAAAATGGTGACTTCCTGAGTGACGTTGTGGGATATTGCACTGGACCGCCAGGTCAGTTTGAACCACAAGGTCAGCAGTTCAAACTCACCAGCTGCTCCTTGGACACCCTATACAGGGTTGCTATGAATTGGAACCAACTCAATGGCACTTAACAACAACAACACTGCTACTATGTCATTTTCCAATGCTAGAGGAACCCACTTGGTATACAATCTTCCTAGGGTACACTAGAATCTGAATCTGATCATTTTACCATGAAACAGATGAGAAGGCACTAAATTGGGAAATACATAGCTAATATTAATTTATTCTTAGGCTTTTTTAAAAAACTTAACAGTGACTTCATAAAGTGAAATACCTTTCCTTTCATTTTTCCTTTTTAAAATTATAAATATTTGAGTCACACACATATTTTCACTTCCCAAGGGAAATGTTATACTCTCAGAGTACCGCAGAATGTAACTTATTTGCTCTGCTTCTTACTTTTAATTCTCTGCTTCTATATGCTGGTAAGATTAGCAAATGCTAGTGAAATGCAGATGAGTCACAAGATACTTTACATAAATGTCATTCTGTGGTTTAGGATTAATGTTCTAAAACCCAGTATTTAATAGTACTTGCTTACACCCTCCTCTGATGGACTATCATCCTGGGCACTGCATATGTATAATAAAGCTCTACAAAGTAACTCTCATAAGTCAATTTTCGGGCATACATTTCAATGGCAAACTTTGTGTCAAAATCCAAATCTTTAGGTAGAAAAGAGGAATTACTACTCATAATTACACTTAAATATTGAGAGGTTTCTTCAAACGCCACAGATTAAAAATCACCTTTATCAAATGTTTTCACTTTGACTTTCAGTAGGTAAGCATTGTAATTGCTTTTAGTACCAAATGGAACAACATACAAAGGCTTAAAAATTAGATTTGGAAACCAAAATTACAGCAAGTCCTACAACAGAAGTCACAAGACTAAAACAATTCCAAGGTTCTATGTTATAAACATATAACCTTTGTAATGATCCCCAGAGACACCTAAAAAATACAGATTTAAGCACAGAAGAGAGGTAGCATTGTGGAGAGATAGACATGGACACAAATAATACACATTTTAGGGATCTGCAGTCATTATGGTTCTGTACACACACCAGGTACATGACGGTAAGATCTGGTTAGATGAGCAAAGGGGGCCTTACTCAGAAATTCTTACTAAAAGGGGTGTCTTGAACACTGCCTACATACCTACAAGCAAAATGTGTGTGTCTAGAACAGATGATGTGGACCAAAACACAGCAAGTAGACCCAATACCCTAGACCCAGTGGGGCGGTGGTCAGAACACAGAATGACCACCTTTAAGGAAAGAAAGTGATCGTCTTCCCACATACTGCTCATGGATATCAGAGCACTGAAAAAGCAATGTCATACATGGAACTGATGATTAAAATTGGGACTAGAAGACAGACTCGAATTAAACTTGTCATAAAACTTTATAAAGCAAAAAAAAAAAAAAGTCAAAAAATGACTTATTGGATATGATCTACTGAAGGATGACCATTTCAAAATTCAGACATGTACAAAATGGAATACTAAAAGGATGTTTATGAAGCCCATACTGTATTTGCCAAGAGTCCATTTTATAAATGGTAAGCTACCAGAGTTCAAAACAGTGAGATTCAGGCATAATGGTCCCAAGCTGCAGTACAAATGATACAAGCACACACTGTACCATCTTAAGTATTCACTAGTTTCTGGGTTGAGGATAGATTATGTTAACTGTTTGATTTCCATTGGCTGAATGGACACTCAACTCGCAAGAAGTCACATTTAAAATATAAAAACTTCCAAAATTAAAGGCCACGAATATACCCATAGGCACCAATGAGGTTCACAGTTTAAATGGAATACAAGGCCCACCCTGTTCCTCCTTTCTCCCATTGCATCTCCAACACCTTCTTCATCTATCCCTTCTTATCTTTTCCCAACACCATTCCGTCTCCTTCAATTCTCAGACGAGCCAAGGAGATGGATAGGAGACAATAGAAAGGAACAAAGAGAAAGATAAAAATCCAGGTTTAAAAAAAAAAAATGTGGACGTTTCTGTGGTTGGCAAACTGGCTCTAAGTTCTCATGAACCAATATAATAACTGCATAGTCTGAGGCAGATGAAGAAAAACACTGCTGATGGGCACCAATGTTGAAGTCTCCTAAAAGACCTGGAAGCTAAAGCTAGCATACAGAACTGGGATGAGGGAGATGAAATCCGGAAATATTAACTGACTAGGTCTTGACCTTATAACTTTGTGAACTGGTGCCTAACCCATTGACTCAGTCAGAGATGGCATCAGCAACAGCTTTCATCAGGAAGGGAACTGCCTCATTTATGAAAGAAAATCACCAACCAAACCAAAATAGATAGAGGCACAGGTATAAATACAGATATGGTGCTGGTGGTTGTTTGCCTTCGAGTCAGTCTCAACTCACAGCAACCCTATATAAGTTTTCCAAGGTTGTAAATCTTTATGGGAACAGAAAGTCTCATCTTTCTCCCATGGAGTAACTGGTAGATTCGAACTACTGACACTGCAGTTAGCATCCCAGCCCATAATCCACTACACTACCAGAGCTCCTTAGAAAAAGATATATGTTGTTGTTAGATGTCATTGAGCCAATTCTGATTCTCAGTGATCCTATACAGGGTTTTGTGTATACGATTTGTTGGATGTAAAACTGATGATCTGCTCTGTAAACCTTCACTCAAATCACATAAAAAGTTAAAAAAATAAAATAAAATAATAGTCCTAAATGTGTATGCCCCAAACAAAAGAGCTTCAAAACATATGGTACAAAAATTGATAGATTCAAAGAAAGAGATAAAAAAGATCACTTCACTATCGGAGTGCCACCTTCGAAGATTTTAATATGTCTTTGCTTATAAAGGAGACCTAGGGTGGCGCTATAGGATATACACTGGACTTCAAGGTCAGTTTGAACTGCAAGGTTGGTGGTTCTAACCCACCAATTAATTGCTCCTTGGAAACCGTATACAGGATCGCTATGAGTTGGTACCAACATGAAAGGCACTTAACAACAACATACATATAAACATATGCATATACACACACATAGACACACAGACACACACATATATATATAGAGAGAGAGAGACAGAGACAGAGAGGGAGGGAGGGAGAGAGACAGTGAGTGAGTCCTGGCGTGGCACTATAGGATAAGCACTGGACTGCTAACCACAAGGTTGGTGGTTCAAACCCACTGGGTCGCTCTGAGTCAGAATTGATTCAACAGCATCTAACAACAACATAGGTTGTTGTTGTAAAGTGCCAGTGAATTGGCTCTGACTCATACTGGCCCTGTATAAGGTTTCTGAGAGGCAGCTGGTAAGCTTGAACCACCAACCTTGCGGTTCAAACCAACTTTACAATCCAGAGCTTTAAAAGCAGGAGTACAACAACAACATATATGTAGGTATATATACATGACCAGCACTGGGCTGCGAAACACAGGTGGCAGTTCAAATCCACAAGCTGCTCCTCAGATACCTAAGAGTTGGAATTGACTTGAAGGCACTTAAAAACAATATAAATGCCCAGTGGTATCATAGTATGTCCCATCTTGAATGCCATTCTTTAAGGGACCTGTAGGCATGAACACCCTGGGAAGGTGGCACTCCGGTAGTGAAGTGATGTACAGGGCTCATGGTAGTCAGTGAGTTTATGGGCTGGTGTTCAAAGTAACTACTAAGCAACTCAGAGTTTGGCAATCTCAGAATTTGATCAGTAGGCATCATTCTGAGCTTGTACAATGAGACAGTAGAGGATTAATGCAAGTAAAATTCAATAATGAAAGAGTTTTGCTGTGTTTTGAAAAGCACAGTTACTAAGAAGTAAAGAATATAATGAAACTGCTAGTGTGTAAGGGATTATACCTGAAGCAAACTGAAGAGAGAAATTGTTTTCATTAGGAAAGAAAGACCTATGTATGTGACTTATCTGGTCCTTGGGTCACTGATCAGGCCTGGGGAATGCTAAGAATTATATACATTTTGCACATCAAAGTGCATCTTGCAATTAGCTCAGATCTAGTGCAAAAGTGAAATGACAAGGCCTGACATCAACTCCCATCTCATAAGAGCTGGCAGGTATGTAGGGAGGTGTGTCATGAGTAGCATGGGCATACGGAATCAGGAGGAACTGCAGAATAAAAAGATCAAAATAGAGGGTACCCATGGTTATGGGAGGAGGTCTGGTGTGGTTCTGTGGGCTAATGAGTCAGACTGTGTTTGAACTGCAAGGTCAGTGGTTCAAGTTCACCAGCTGCTCCGTGGAAACCCTATACAGAATTGCTATGGGTCAGAATCAACTCGACGGCACTTAACAACAACAGCATGGTTATGGGAGGAACCATGGGAGAGGTGCTTCCATTTGTGGAAGGCTTCTGAATGCCTCAGTGTGTCTAGATTTCATTCCATCCTGAGAATTGAGAAACATCCGATGTCCAGCCCTATCTCTCAAAGAAAAAGCAGATCTCTAAAAGGTGATGCCATAAGACACTGAAATGTGACATATTGCCAGAAATTTGTGAGGAACTTATCATAGTAATGATTCCAAGACTTCCCAGTCCAGGAATAGCTCTGGGGGTTAAAAAAAAAACAATGAATCTGGGAGTATCAACAGCCATTTTGGAGATTCTGATGATCTACAGGCATAATACCACACAAAAAAAGTAGAAAGACAGGAGATCTTGGAGCTAGATCCAAACTCCCACCAGGTTCATAAGGGAATTCAATTAAATGTTGAAGAAAAAAGAAAGTTTAAAGGGATATACAAAGGGCTTCAAAAAGATAATGGAGAAATTTCATTATCTTCTAATTCCTTTTTCCACAAACTTTTTGAAGCCCTCATGTTTATTCAAACACTGTCACTACTAATAATTCTACAAGCTTTCTTACAGGAGCCCTAGAGATGCAGTGGTTAACATGTTTACCTGCTAAATGAAAAGTCAGCAATTTAAACCTACTAGTTGACTCTGATATGGTACTGCAGGTTAATGCACGAGGCCGCAAGGTCAGTTTGCACTGCAAGGTCAGCATTTCAAGCTCACTAGCTGCTCTTCAAAAACCTATTCAGGGTCGCTATGAGCTGGAAGTGACTCAGCAACACTTAGCAATAATAACGGCTGCTGAGCAGGATAAAGATTTGGCAGTCTGCTTCTGTAAAGATCACAGCGTTGGAGATCCTATGGGTCAGTTAGTTCTTCCACGCTATCTTATAGGGTTGCTATGACTTGCAGTAGACTCAACAGCAATGAGTTTGGGGTTCAGGAAGCTTTCTTAAGTACATCAATACTACAGGGAGAATTACGAACAATTGCTGAGAGGATTTCTTGTACCTTGCTGAAAGATAAATCAAATAATTTCATATTCCTCTCTTCAGGAAGGAGTGATGAAATGAAAGGTCTTGTTTGACTCTTCAATGTCCCAGAGGTAGAGTTGATTAAAGAATATGTCAAGACTGATTCCTATGATGGAGAATGCAGAAATGCCAGGTCCAAGGTTGGAATGAAGGTCAAAGCCAATTTATCCCGGCACTTTTCTGTTCTTGTTAAGTGCAGACCTCCTTGGAGTAGAGAGATGTTTCAGGAAATGCAGCTGATCATTTCTGCCAAGAAGACAGGGATACTGGGCCAAGATCCATGCTCAAATTCCACCCTTCATAAGAAATATCTCACACACTTCCAAGAGAAACATCAGCTCCTCAATATCTATGTAATCTCCAGTTTGTCCCTAAGCAAATTTCTATATAGAAGACTCATATTCCAATCACAAAATCATAACATTGAGCTAGGGAGGAAGGCTGGGCGCTAAGTGGTAGCAAAACATTTGGTGAAGCAATCACATTATGTGGCATCTAAAAATGACAGACACTAATTACATTAATTGAAATTACAAGTGATCACAGAAGTGATTCAAAGAGTCCATCAGAGAATGCAATCTTTTCCAAAAATGTAAACAAGAAAGGTAGTAGAATTCTTTTACTTAAAAAAAGATTAATGACAACAACATACACACAAAAGAGATAAAATAACTTTAGGAGCAACATCATAATAATTGTTATGAGTTATAGTTATTAATAACCTGTGATAACCTCACCAATTAAACAAGATCACAGACCTTTAACTGGAAAAGTATCTTAACATAACCTAGCTTCTA
This sequence comes from Chrysochloris asiatica, assembly GCF_000296735.1. Lineage (NCBI taxonomy): Eukaryota > Metazoa > Chordata > Mammalia > Afrosoricida > Chrysochloridae > Chrysochloris > Chrysochloris asiatica. The sequence continues at coordinate 5,632,113 of NW_006408672.1, read as the reverse complement.
ATCCATCCATTTTTAGAGCCATGTCTGAGCCCAAAGTACATAATTTTCAGGACAAAATCTGAGCTAGAACTCATCTTGTTGTTATGTTGTTATGTGCCATCGAGTCAGTTCCGACCCATAGCGACCCTGTATAAGGTTTCCGAGGGTGTAAATCTTTACGGGAGTAGAAAGCCTCATCTTTCTCCTGCGGAGCAGCTGGTAGTTTCGAACCGCTGACCTTAAGGTTTGCAGCCCGATTCGTAACCACTACGCTACCAGAGCTCTAAGTACCTATTTTTCCCAATATATATGTGAACCCACACACTGATTTTCTAATGAGACATTCACAATTATATGCATTCATGCTTAAAATGTTTTCTATGTTGTTTAGGCTTTATACAATACTTTATTAGCATCAGTGGATTAAAGACAGAAGATGGCATGTGCCCCACAACTCACTGCATTACTGAAATCCTAGGATTGCATGGTCTTTATCACAAAATATTTAATTTAGCATTTGATAAATCCTTCCAAATTCTAATGGAGCCTCCAAATAATACTATCTCGACTAAATACGTATCTGTCGTTGACATCTTATTTAAAACGCCATCAGCTATTTAATAATTGAATAAGTAAGATACTACAGTTCAAATTTTAGCCATCCACATCTGAATATTCTGTAAAAATCAACATTTTCCAGTGTAGAAGCCAGCAGTCTTTTTTCCTGTGCTTGCAAGGCCTCTGGGCAGAAGCTGGAGTTGAAAGTTAAACATTTATTTGCATTTGGTTTCGAATATTCTTGTCACCTTCTCATGAAATTTCAGCTGTCTCAGTGGATTGGGTGAAGATCAAAGCCCTAGTTCTTCATGAGTTCCCAGCTTTAATCCCTGTCAACAGTCTATCTGGTAGCATAAAGGAACTCTGGTAGCTTAGTGGTTATGAATTGATCAGAAGTTCGAAATTACCAGTCATTCCACGGGAGAAAGATGAGGCTTTCTGCTCCTGTAAAGATTTACAGCATCAGAAACCCTATGCAGGGTCGCTATGAGTCAGAACTGACTCCACGGCACATAACAACAACAGTCAATCATTTGAACCTTGAATATAATGCGCTACTCCTAGCACAAAGTCCTGACCACATGGTTATGACTTTATAAAGCTTTTTTTTCCACCTTTTTTCATCAATTTAGATGCCTAAGTTCCCATATTACAGATAATTTGCAAAACTGATACTAGGAGAATGCAAGCTGAGACTCCTTACTGAGATGTCAGTGGTGAATCCGCTGAATGCGAGAAGCTTTCCCTTCTCTCTCTGCCTAGTGAACAAGTGTACAGTCAACCCATGAATGCATCCAGCCATTGGGGATTGATTACCATTATTCTTGATCCATACACTTCAGACTGACCCACGAGGACCTTAGCTATCCCTTCAGACACTCCAGGAAGAGACAGGGACCATCGGACTCTTCAACCACTCTCTTTCAGCTGTATCACATGATCATTATTATCTACATTGTCACCTGTTCTGAACAAATCGCTTTATGAATGGCATGTGGTTAGTCAGAACATTAGTTAGTCATAGCATTAGTCAGAACAACTCTAAACGGGAGAAATAAAGTTGGCACTGACCAGAAGAAGGACTAAAGTTTTTATGAGTATCAAGGGAAGCTCCAAGTTATAGGTAGTGAAAATGGGAGAAATTGCCATTTACAAGCACCCTGTTGAAAGCATGAAGTCTTTAAATTTTGTTTTATTTGTTTTTGTTAAGGGTCATTGAGTCGGCACTGACTCACAGCAGAATGAAACACTGCCGATCTTGGGCCAACCTCACTACTTTTGCCACGCTTGAATCCATCGATGCTGCCACTTGGCCAATCTATCTCATTGGGGGTCTTCCTCTCTTTGTCTGTCCCTCCACCTTACCAAACATGATATCCTTCTCCAGCAACTGCTCCCTCCTGACAATATGTCCAAAGAATGAGAGACGAAGTTTGGCCATCTTAGTCTCCAAGGAGCACTCTGGCTGCACTTCCTCCAAAATAGATCTATTGGTTCTTTTGGCAACCCATGGCACTCTGAATATCTCCTCCAACAACATAACTCAAAAGCATCAATTCTTCTAAGGTCTTCCTTAATCACTGTCCAGCTTTCACATGCATATGAGGTTACTGAAAATATCATGGCTTGGGTCAGGTGTACCTTAGTCCTCAAGCTGACATCTTTGCTCTTCAACATTTTAAAAAGGTCTTGTGCAGCAGATTTGTCTAATGCAATACATAAGTTTGATTTCTTGACTGCTGCTTCTGTGAGTACTAAAGACCCATGGAAAAAATATTGATAAAAATAACTGATTGTTATTGTTGTTGTTACATATTGTAGAATCGGTTCCAACTCATAGCAACCTTGCACAGGGTTTCTGAGGCTGTAAATCTTTATGGGAGCAGAAAGCTTCATCTATTTCCCGCAGAACAGCTGGTAGTTTCGAACTGCTGACCTTGTGGTTTGCAGCCCAATTTGTAACCACTAAGCTACTCTGTTGTTGTTGTTAAGTGCCATCAAGTCGATTCCAATCCATAGCAACCCTGTATAGGGTTTCCAAGGAGTAGCTGGTGAGCTTGAACCACTGACCTTACAGTTCAAATGACTTTGCAGTCTGACGCATTAGCTCACAACGCCACACCAGGACTCCTACTAAACTACTGTTGTTGTTGTTGTTAAGTAGCATCGAGTCGGTTCCGACCCATAGAGCTCCTTAATAACTGATTGACAAAGTAATAATTAATGATAAACTAACAGAAATTATTCGAGTCAGAACTGAGCGGAGGACAAATAACAAAAAAAAATTAACGTGGTATGAAAAACTCGGCAGTCCTGGTGTAGCACTGTAGGATAAGCACTGGATCAGACAACAAAGTACAAAGTCAGTTTGAAATGAAAGATTGGGGGCAGGGACGTTCAAACCCATCAGCCATTCCTAATACAGGGTGTTATACACTGGAACTGATTCAATGGCACTTAACAACAACAACAACAGTTGTGCCATCAATGAACAGGGACCAGCAGGCAGTTTCTGTCATTTTTAAGGGAGCCCAAATGCTTGGTATGGGTAATCAGAAAAAAGCACACACATAATAAGAGCCCACACAAAACTTGTGCACAGAAAAAGAACTAAAAACAAACCCAGTAACCTAAGTTCAAGATACCTTTAAGGTCATAATTCTGTGTCTCTTCATTATAAACATCTTTTATATCTGTTTTGCACTCTCTTAAGCATGGCAGTGTGGTTCCTTCTGTGCACAATTTTCGTGTGGTTTTTTTTTTTTTTTTCGGGTACTTTGTTTTTATAGGCAGTACACCCAGAGTTGAGCTATATTTACATCCAACAAACTAGAAAAGTAGGCATCTTAGAAAAACTGGTCAATGTAATAAAAAATATAAATTTAAAGAATTGTCCAAACTATCAAATTTTCTAATATTGACTTTAAAAATGCAAGACTGCTAAATGACCACATACAAGGAAGTCATGATTTTATAGCATATTGGCGTCAATGTTCTGATGTTCAATGATGGGTAGGAGTCAGTGAATCTAATAATCTCAGGGGCCCATGCTATTCGTTCAATGCCAAAGGGTTCAGTTATTTTGGTGGTTATTCATTTATTTAAGTAGGATAAAAAGAAGTAACCACTTTTCTTTACAGAGTTATGCAACATGAGGAGTAAGGCATCCTTATTAGAGAGATTGGACAGAACATATTTGCTGTATCCTCAGCAGGTAAAAACCTTAGGGAAAAACAAACACAAAACAGAATACTACATTGTGGTAATTTCTTTCAGCGAGATTATATTGTTGAACATTAGCCCTAAAACAATCTGGATAGTATTAATTGTGCATATAGCTGAAAACCACTCTTAAGGAAAAAGAAAATAGTGCCTGGGTGCCTCATCACTTGAACATATCTTATATGTAGATTTTCAGGAGCCCTAGTGCTATATGGGTTCAGTATTGGACTGCCAACTGCAAGGTTGGGTGACTAGAACCTAAAAACCACTCGGCTGGAAAAAGACTAGTCTGCACTCGTAAATAATGACAGTCTTGGAAACCGTAAGGCGCAGTTCTACTCTAAACTACAGGGTCACTGTGAGTCAGAATTGACTCAATAGCAGCTGGTATTAACGCTCATGTTCCTCCATGATCTATAATCCATCACACACACACAGTTAAATGAATGTGATGTTATAATAAAGGAAATGGCATCATTTTCTACACATGAACTTGTCCTTACAAACAATGATGACCAAACATGAAGCAAAAATTACTTTCATTGACCCACTCATACTAAGGTTCTCACTTCCTTTTCAAGGGAATGGGAGAGCTACTTAGTTTACTTCATCAATCACATTAGCTAAATGTATTTTCAGAATCCACATGCTAATAATAAGACTGCTCATTTAAAACTGGTGTGACACTGTAGGATAAACACTGGACGGCTAGCCTCAAGGCCAGCAGTTCAAACTCATCAGCCACAGGGTCTCTATGAGTTGGCACCAATTCAAATGCAATTAACAACAACAACAACAAGCCACTCATATAGAATATAAGCATGCAGTCATTTCGAAGCCATTTGTGAGTTTCTGGCATAAGGAAGCTTTTATCTGATTAGAGATCACGTTATACACTGCTATGTCTTAAGTATAAATACTAAATAGGCAAATGAATCTATTTTTGCAAATCATCTTAGATGTTTTATATTAAAGTTTGTTTCTTGAAAAATGTCCTTTCAGACAAATGACAATTATCCTCTGCTGGTTTAATTATAGAAATGGAGTAGCAACAACTGATAAAATTTTAAGACAAGAATAACCCATGACATTCTAGTATAGTCACTTTTTCTTCTGAGAGAACTTTTAGAGTTACAAAAAATTGAGCAGAAAGTACATTAAGTTCCTCCCTCTACCCAAGTTTGTCCTATTAGCAACTTGCGCTCCTGTAATACATTTGTTGAAATTGATACGCCAACACTGATGCATTCTTTTGGGGGGAAAACAAAACAAAACACAACTATATATATATAGTGAATTGGGTGAAGGTTTGCAGAGATCATCAACTTTACATCCAGCACAACACATCCTTTTTTCATCTTATTGACTTCAGTCACCTCAATGTAAGCTCATTTATCCCACTTTCTCCCTGTGTTGTTTGTTTCCATTGCCCCTTCTTTGGTAACGTTTTCGATCTTTGACCTTAGGTAAATGCAGCCCTTTTGATATCAAATGGTTGACCATTCTATTTTCATTCAATATTATGAAAGTTCATAGTCTGCAGTATGGTTTACTCTTTGGAAAGATGCACTACAGAACCACACAGTATAGCTTCACTGCCTCTGTCCTTCGACTAATCACTTCTCGTCTTCTTTCTCTGAACTGTTGGCCACCACTAATCTTTTACTGTCTCTATATAGTTTTCCACCACTCATATTTCAGTTTGTTGTACTGTGTTGACTTATATGTTGCTATGATTCTGGAAGCTATGCCACCAGTATTTCAAACACCAGCAGGGTCCACCCATGGTACACAGGTTTCAGTTGAACTTCCAGACTAAGACAGACTAGGAAGAAGGAGAGATGGACTACTTCTGAAAATTTAATCACTGAAAACCTTATATAGAGCAGAGAAACACTGTAATATAGCACCAGAATACTGAATATTGAAACATGATGAGGAGCATCAGAATATTGTCAAATATACTGCCAGAAGATGAGCCTCTCAGGTTGGAAGGCACAACAATACTATAGAAGAGCTGCTTCCTCAAAGTAGAGCTGACTGTGATGACATGAATGGAGTAAACCCATTGGGACCTTCATTTTCTAATGGGGAACAACTCAAAATGAAGACAAATAGCAGTGACTATCCACTAACAATTGGAACATGGTATGTATGAAGAATGAATATAGGAGAATTGGAAGTTGTCAAAAATGAAAGGGAACTCATAAACAACAATATCCTAGGCACTTGTGGTGCTAGTGGTTGTGTGCTGTGTTACTGGTTCTGACTCATTGTGACCTTGCATAGGGTTTCTGAGGCTGTAATTTTTTACAGGAGCACAAAGCCTCATCTTTCTCCCACAGAGTGGCAGGTAGTTTTGAACTGTTGACCTTGACGTGTAACCACTATGCTACCAGAGCTCTTTGGCATTAGTGAAGAGTTGATGAATTAGACACAAATGACTGAAGACCAGATGAGTAGTAGGAAATGTACTGGTATTGGCTAAGCTTAATCAGACAATCACATGATTTACAATACCAGGAATGACAAATGAAACAGGAATGGCATCATCAAAAAGGACATTTCAAGATCTATTTTGAAGTATAATGCTGTCTGTGACAAGACAATATTCATGTGCCTACCAGGAAGACAATTTCATATAACTATTACACAAATGTACACACCAACCACTAAAGCCAGTGATCAGGAAATTGAACTTCTTCTATCTGAAACTGATCAAACATGCAATCAAGATGTATTGACAACTACTGGTAATTGGAATGCAAAGGTTGGAAATAAAGAATAAGGATCAGTAGTTGGAAAATATGACTTTGATAATAGAAATGATGCTAGAGATTGAATGACAGGATTTAGCAAGGCCAATGATTTCTTCGCTGCAAACCCCTTTTTTAAACAACATAAAAGACAACTATATACATGGACCTCACCAAATGGAATGCACAGAAATCAAATTGACTATATCTGTGGAAAGAGAGGGTGGAAAAGCTCCATATTATCAGCCAAAACAAGGCCAGGGGCAGACTGTGGAACAGATCATCAATTGCTCACATTCAATTTCAGGCTGAAGCTGAAGAAAACGAAAACACACCCAAGAGAGCCAAAATGTAAACTTGAACATATCCCACCTGAATTTAAAGTTCATGTCAAGAAAAGATTTGATGAATTAGACACAAATGACTGAAGACCAGAAGACATGAAGAATATCATATAGGAAGAAAGCAAAAAGTCATTAAGAAGATAAGAATGAAGGAAAAGACCAAAATGGATGTCAGAAGAGACTCTGAAACTTGCTCTATAGCATAGATATGCTAAAGCAAATGGAAGAAATGATGAGATACAAAAGCTGAACAGAAAATTTCAAAGGTCAGCTTGAGAAGACAAGCTGTATATTATAACAAACTGCAAAGACCTGGAGTTAGAAAACCAAAAGGGAAGAACACACTCAGCATTTCTCAAATTGAAAGAACTGAAGCTTCCAGACTAGGAAGAAGGAGAGCTGGACTACTTCTGAAAATTTAGTCACTGAAAACCTCATGAATAGCAGTAGAATACTATCCAAGTCTCAACTTGCAATATTTAATGATTCTATGACAAAACATTGAATGATGTAAAAAGCAAAAAAAGAAGATAGAAGGAATACATACAGTCACTGTACCAAAAAGAAATAGTCAATGTGCAACCATTTCAAGAGGTGGCATATGGTCCAGAGACAATGGTACTGGAGAATGAAATCCAAGGAGCACTGCAGGCATTGGCAAAGAACAAGGCTCTTAGAATACAAATAGAAATCTTTCAACAAACTGATGGCAGCACCGGAGGCACTCACTCATCTCTGCCAAATAATTTAGAAGACAGCTACCTGGCCAACTGATTGGAAGTGATCCATTTTTGTGCTCATTCCAAAGAGAGGTGACCCAGTGGAATTCAGAAATCATCGGACAATATCATTATCACATGCAAGCACTATTTTTCTAAAGATGATTTTTAAAATGCTGTAACAGTAGGCTGGAGCTAAAATTTCATGTCCACACAAAAACCTCTACACAAATGTTTGTAATACCTGTATTCATAATTGCAAGAACCCAGAGGCAACCAAGACGTCCTTTCACAGATAAAGCAGGTATACCATTTTGCATTCCTCCTAACTATAGGGTGTCTTGGTATGGTGCTGTAAGATAAGCACTGGACCAGAAGGTCAGTTTCAACCATAAGGTCGGCAGTTCAAAACTCACTAGTGGCTCCTTAGAAACCTTTTACAGGGTTGCTATGATTCGGAACTGACTGGACAACACGTAACAGCAACAACAAATAGCAGTTAGCATTCCCGTTGCTCCACAAGTTCACCAGCATTAGAAACTGTTAGTTTTGGGATTTGAGCTATAAAATAAATATGAACTGATATCACAGGAACACTAGTAGAACAGCTGGTAAAGCATTCATCTGCCAATCAAAAGGTCAGCAGTTTGAGCCCAGCAATCACTCAGCAGGGTAAAAGATGTGGCAGTGTGCTTCTGTAAAGACGACAGCTTTGGAAATCCAATGGGTAGTTCTACTCCTTCCTTGTAAAATCACTAAGAGTTGGAATCGACTCCATTGCATTGGGCTTAATTAAAACGTTGATGTTTTAATTTGCAATTCCCTGATGACATATGATGTTAAATGTCCTTGCCATATGTATGCAGCCTTTGATAGGGTGTTTATTCACAACCTTTGCCCATTTTTCCACATTTTTGTTTTTGTTTTCTTATAGTTGAATTTAAGAAATCTTTGAAATTTTGGACACAGTTATTTATTAGATACATGTTTTCCAATATTTTTCCTCATAGTGCTCTTGTATTTTTATCCTCTTAACAAGTTTCTCTCACAATACAGACGTTTTACATTTTAATAAGTTCCAACTTAACCATTTTTCTTCTTGCATCATGGTTTTTAAGTTTTTGCCACAAAGTCTCCTAGATTTTCACCTATATTGCCATTAGAAGTTTTACAGCTTTAGGTCTTACAGTTAAATCTAGGATACATGTATAATCAATTTTGGAATTGATTAGATGTAGACTCTGTATCCAGATGTGGCTATTGGTTGAATTTAACCTGATCTAGGTCAACCTGGTTTAGCAAAGGGGAACTCAGGAGGTAAAGAAGTTGCTAAAGATCACACAGCAAGTAGCTGGCCAAGTTTGCTGTGTCCTGAGTAGATTATGCTTCTGGGCCATCTCACAACTCCGATCAGATGCAGCTTAGAACTTCCTTGGAATTGAGAGTTCTCTGCTCTGCACTGGATTACTCCACTGTGTCATTTTCTTCTGCTAATAATAGTAATAGCCTCATGTTTACACTCATAAGTAGCTTTTTAAAATCAACTAACTTCCTAATTTTTTTTTTTCCAAAGAGCACAATTATTTTTCACTTAATCAGCCAAGAACTAATAGAAAAATCACAATTATGTTTGTGCTGGGAAATCACAGGAAGATAAGTGGTTCCAATCAGCTACAGGAAGTATGCAAAGAACAGCTCACTCAAACCTGGTCATTCAAGTTGTTCAATCTAACTTCCCTGTGCCTTATACCAAAACCTGTTACTATCAAACCAATTCCCTATGTTTACCCTATGCATTGTTGACAGAACCAGACTGGTACATATTTATTCTGTGGAGCTACTGGTCCATTAAAGCCACTGACCTTTTGGTTAGTAGCCAAGCATGTAACCACTGCACGACCTTTAAAAGAAACAAACAAACATAAATCACTGCTGCTGAGTTGATTTGGATTCACTGTGACTCTACAGAACAGAGTAGGATTACTCCATAAGGTTTCCAAGACTAAAAATCTTTATCAAAACCTGCTGCCACTTATTTCTCCAGTGAAGCAGCTAGTGGGTCTGAACTGCTGATTTCATGGTCAGTAGCCAAGTGCTTCACCCACTGTACTACCAAGACTCCTTTGCACCATCATGGTGGTAGTGGTGGTGGTATGCCATCGAGTCCAGAAGAAAGCCTCATCTTTCTCCTGTGGAACCACTAGGTGGATTCTAATTGCTGACCTCGCAGTGAGCAGCCCAAAACATAAGTCACTACACCACCAGAGCTCCATCATGGTGGTAGTGTTTGTGTGCCATGGAGTTAGTTCTGACTCACAGCAGCCCTGTACAGGGATTCCAAGGCTGTAATTCTTTACGAGAGCAGAACACCTCATCTTTCTCCCATAGAAGTGCAGTTTAGAACTGTTGACCTTGAGATTAGCAGCCTGATTCATAACCACTATGCTACCAGAGCTCCTTGTGCACCATCATAGTCCTCCTTAATTCAAAACGAGTCCGAAAAACAGGTCTCCTTCCAGAAATTTACATTTTATAGAAAGTACTATAAATCTTGAAGAGGAAAATAAATGAATAGTTAGAAAATTCTGACCCTGACTTTTTCCCCACGGGTCCTATGCCAGATGGTGTAAAAAGTTTTTACAAAAGGCAAGTTGTGTCAAAGACAGTTCACGGAAGCTGACAGTCACAGGAAGAGGACACCTAGTGATGTCACAGTAAAAGCACTCTCCTGCCAATCAAAAGTTTGGCATTTCAATCCTGCCAGATGGTCCATGGGAGCATCTATTTCTATAAAGATTTACAGTGTTGGGAACCCTATGGGACAGTTCTACTCGATCCTATTGGGAATCAGCTTGAGGGCAATGGGTTTGGTTTGGGGGTCTGGATAGTAAAAGGAGAGGGAGAACAATGAAATCTTAGTCACTTATTCAGAAAAAAAATTCAGGAACCAGATTTTAAGTATTTTACACTGAGGTTAAGTTGAAGAGTTACAAGAGGGTTCAGGATTGTCTTCAGTGGTACTCATGCTTGATCTTTGCTCACTCTTGATCTTGTGGTTCCAACACTTTGAAAATACAGAAATATCTCTTTTAAAAAAATTAAAGAATTGCCATCAAGTCAATTCCAACTCCTGATGACTCCATGTGTGTCACCATAGAACTGTGCTCCATAGAGTCTTCGGTGACTGACTTCTGTTCAAAGGCAACTCTGGGTGGACTTGAGTTTTTAATTAGTAGCCAATCACGTTATATTTGCTTCACAACTCCAATCTCATATATTAAAACAGTTAGGCTTACAAGACTTATATTTCAAAAACGTAAATAACAACAAAGTATTCTGCAAATAAGTGCCTTAAATAAAATTAAGTTATCTTCATAGATGCAACATCTCTGGCTATAAAAGTACCCATGTACCTCTTCTCCTCTTCTCCCTCAAATGTAGAGTATTTGCTACATGAGGCCAGATCCAATGCAGTTTTCTTTCTTTTTTTATTCAATGTGGAGTAGTTTTCATATGATGAATTACTGCAGATACTTAAATCAGTGCTTGCCTCCCAATCAGGTCTCACACTCTCCCTGCCATCGAGTGAAAACTGACTCATATTGATACTGGTTGTTGTTGTTGTTGTTAAGTGCCATCGAGTCGGGTCCGACCCATAGCGACCCTGTACAGGGTTTCCGAGGGTGTAAATCTTTACGGGAGTAGAAAGCCTCATCTTTCTCCTGCGGAGCGGCTGGTAGTTTTGAACCGCTGACCTTAAGGTTCGCAGCCCGATTCGTAACCACTACGCTACCAGAGCTCCTTAGGGTTTCTTTAAATCTTCACAGGAGTAGAGAGCCTTGTTTGCTGCTGGTGGGTTTGAATTGCAGACCTTGCAGCTAGCAGTCCAGTTCTTATTCTACAGTACCACCAGGGCTCCTTCAATTGGGTCTGTTGTTGTTGTTGTTGTTGTTAAGTGCCGTTGAGTCAGTTCCAACCCAGAGTGACCCTGTACAGGGTTTCAAAGGCTGTACATCTTTACAGGAGCAGAAAGCCTCATCTTTCTCCCACGGAGCAGCTGGTAGTTTCGAACTTCTGACCTTAAGGTTCACAGCTCGATTTGTAACCACTATGCTACCAGAGCTCTTTTCAAATGGTTCTAGAAAGAGTTAAATATGCACAGCCTATGGAATTTTCAAAGCCAGAAGAAGCAATTAAGCAAAACTGTTGCCATAAAATTTATACTGGAGCTAGATAGAACACCTGGTTAGTTATCACTTAATACCTTTTTATTATGTTCTGCCTGACTTTCTTTCTCCTTATGTTTGATGATACTTGGTCTACGGCTGCTTATAATTTATAGCAAGGATGGCAATTAAGATTTATGCTCATAGAGAAAGCTTTGCATCTCTGCTCCATGTAGACTAGTACAATGCCATGTTCCTTCTAATCCCACAGCGGGGAAGGGAACTGGTCCTCAGTGAGAGATGAAATGATGGAGAAAAGGGAGAACATTGTGAGGAGAGTAGGGTTGGGGAAGGGGCTGTCTTCCTCTCCTACTTCTGTGGAAATAGAAATATCCTATAAAGGACACGAAGGTATTCCTTCATAGGTCTGGAGACTCTAAGTCCAAATTCAGGGTGCCAGCTCCCGAGAAAGACTCTCTGCATGGACTCTGGGGAAGCTCCTTGCCTCAGCTTCTGTAACCCAATATCCTCAGCTCCTTGGAATCTGTGTCTGCTGCTTACACTGCCTGCTGTGTCTACTCAGTTCTTTACAGCCCTCAACAGTGACTAAGTCTACTCCTCACACTGATACAGCCTCACTGATGTTGTTGTTAAAAAATGTGTTCTGACTTATAGCGACCCTGTGTAGAGTTTCCGAAGAGCAGCTGATGAGTTTGAACCATCGACCTTGTGGTTCAAAGCAATCTTGAAGTCAAGAGCTTCTCCTAAGGCACCACACCAAGACTTCATGACCTCATTAATGTAACAAAAAACTATTTCCAAATGCAATTACCTCCAATATACAAGAGTTAGGAATCCAACACATTTTTAATAGGGACAGAATTTAATCCATATAAGGAACAAAAATAACATTGGGAAATATGGTTTAGAGGGGATGAAGAATACATAATAAAGTAGGTTCTGTTCCAATGACTCCATCATTAGTCGGTTCTGACATAAGATGTGTACCTCATTTTAGTGTTCCTTTTCATTGTTATTGCCATAGCCTGCTATATGGCACTGTTTTGAACACTAAGTCATAAGATTGAACATTGATAAGTAAGTATTTAAGGAGAATAACATCAGCATGCTATACACTGCAATGCTATATCTAGTACATATTACTAATAATATATATATATATTTTAATGTTAAGACTGTCATAAATGCAGTTCATGGCAACTCAATTATATCATAAGCCAGGGACTCTCTGTACAGCAAACTAGAAAGTGGAGATAAACTCAGAAAAGTTCCAGCCTTCTGAAAAGAGCCAAGTGTAGGTGAGAATCAAAAATTATTCACACTCTGGTTATATTCACACGCCCTTCCACATCCACAGCTAATGACAACATTGAGTATGCATGTGAAATAATTCTGCTGAATAAACGAGTGAGAGTGGGTTATTTGGCAAATCATTTGCAAACCAGCCATGGCGCTGCCTATGAAATAATCCACAACAGACTTGGGTTTTGAAAACTTTGTGCAAAATGGGTACCAAAACAATTCAAAGAAGAGCATAAACAGAAGCATCTGTATATCTGCAAACAAAATTTGGACCGATACTCAAAGGAAGGTAAAAGTTTATTTTAAAAAATCGCTACTGCTCAAAAGAGGGAACAAGTCCTTACAGCAAGAATCATTCCCACCCCCTCCACACACAGAGTAGACAGGGATGGGGAACTTGGACATTGGATACCCAATGTGGGGGAAAGAGGGCTATAAAGGCAAGAAGTAACTGGCTTACAAGCTTTCAAGAGGGAACCCCCTCCACACACAGAGTAGACAGGGATGGGGAACTTGGACATTGGATACCCAACGTGGGGGAAAGGGGGCTACAAAGGCAAGAAGTGACGGGCTTACAAGCTTTCAAGAGGGAACCTACATCCAGAGGGCCTGGAGGAAGGTAGAATCTCCAGTGAGTAGTATTCAATCTATCTAGGCAGGGCTGATGCAATGAAATGCAGACGGGTCTCGTGATACAATAGTGAATAATTGTTTTCAGGACTGATTGTGTGGGTTGGAAATGTAAAAGTAGACGTTTTATAGCAAGGAGGGGAGTGATTAACTTTTCAGTCTAGGAGCGGAGGTCCCTAGGACCATCAAGGGAGAAGAGCGGAGAGAAGGACCCTACCCAGAGAAGCAGTGATGCCTGAAATGGAGGCAGAGATGATGACGTGGAGCGATGGAGCAGCTGGAGCCTTTAGATCCAGAGAGGGAGAGCGACTGTGTGCTGAAGACCTGGAGGGTACGGGGGAAGGATTGCAGGGTATACCTTTTGGTTGGTTGATGATACATGGAGGGGATTGTAACCATGGCAATGAGACAATATATGATAGAATGAATGTAAAACTAATGTTCTCCCATGTAAACTATCACATAATTCACAATAAAACATTTAAGAAAAAAAAAAATGATGAGACATGGATTCATCACTATGAGCCCAAGAGTAAACAAAGTATGGAATGGAAACAGCCTCAATCACTGACTAAGAAAAAGTTGAAAAGTCATCCATCAGCTGGAAAATTGATGCTTACAGTTTCCTGGGATTCTCAAGGGTCAGTATTGGAACACTATCAGGAAAAACAGGTTCAACAATCAACAATTCCATTACAGTGAGATGCTCACTAAAGAGCTGAAGCATAAGCTTCAGGTTAAACACAGAGGACTGCTATCTGAGGACACTGTGATCTTGTATGACAATGCAAGTCCACACACCTCTGCCCACACATTGACACTCTGTAAAAACATCATTTTGAGATATTCAAGCATCCTCCCTATAGTCCTCATCTTGCTCCATTGGACTTTTACCTCTTTGGTCCTCTGAAAACAGCATTTCAAGGACAAAGGTTCATCTCTGGTGAAGAAGTGAAGACAGTGGTGCATTTGTGGCTCACTGCTCAGCATACAACATGTTTTAATAAGGGAACAAGAAAGCTTGTTTACAGATGGACAAAGTATACTGAAAGGCAATGAGATGATGTTGAAAAATGTATTTGTCTTTTCTAAAACTTGACTAAAATACAGCGAGAGTGCAGATAATTTTTGACTCTCCCACATAGTATCCTTTCGATATGTAATTCATTTAAAATATTGAGACATTTTATATTGTTTATTTTATCATACTGCTTCTTTAAAATGTGGCAAACGTTTGCTCTTACAATATTGTCCAATCAGGCCAGCCACGTTCTGAGTGGTCAACAGCTATCTATTACCAATGGCTCACTCATTGGAAGATACAGGTCTATGGTACTGGGAAGTTGTTCTTTCATAGCACTGGTATAATTTGGTGGTGATGTTGTTGTTGTTAAGTGCCATCATGTCAGTTCTGACTCATAGCGACCCTATATAGGGTTTCTGAGGAGTGGCCAGTGGGTTTTCACCACTGACCTTTCAGTTCAAACCAACCTTGTGGTCCACTGTTTATCCTACAGTGTCCATACCAAGACTCCGTTGGTATGTGCCAGGCTATTTCTTAAGGTGGATTAATGTGATGTTTAGTCATGTAATAATTCTCTTACTTTTGATACATTTTACCATATAGTTAAGGAAACTCAAGAGTGTCCAGGACCACTCAGAAAGAAGTTATTTGAGTTTACAGATTGGTGCATGCATGGTCGATCCAATGGTTTAAGAAATATTCAAAGTAGTTTTAAAAAAAAATTAAATACATATTCTCACCTCATTACCACAAATGTAAAATAGCTAAAGAAAAATCCCAAGCTTTCTAAATGTTTTTAAGTAGGAATGACTATGATTGATGGTGAGTTAAGTGGTAAGAGGGAAACAAGTTCCCCAAAACGGACATTCCATTGGGTAAGGGTCAATGCAAAGCCATCATCTAGCACCATTTTAGAAAATCAATGTAGTGGAATTTTGTTTAATTGGGTAATTGAACAGTTTTCACGTATAACTATCGATAATGGTTTTCCACCATCTGTCAATTTGTTTTCCTGTGGTGGCTGATGTGGTGCTGTGATTCTAGTAACTATGTCATCAGCATTTTAGATATGGGGTCCCCCATGGTGGGCAGATTTTAGTGGAGCTTCCTGATTAAGATTGTCTAGGAAGGAGGGTCTGGTGATCTACTTTTGAATATTTTCCATTGAAAACCCTAGGGACTATAACACAACACTGTCCAACTTTCTTGCTTTGGACTTGTCATAAGAATGGATCCATCACTGGCGAAGAACATCAAGTTTGATGAAGTGGAGGACCAGTGACAGCAAGGAGACCCTTGGTGAAATGGATTGGCACAGTAGACTTGGCCATGCTGATGTTCTTAAGCATGACACAAGACAAGACAAAGACTTGTTTTGCTGCACATAAGTTCACCGTGCATCAGAGGTGACTTGAAAGCACTTAACAACTTGTTGTTAAGTGCTGTCAAGTTGGTTCTGACTCAGCGGTTTTATATTCCTAATTCCTAAAGTATCTTTTTTATTGCCAAATCTAAGGGTAAATGGGAGACCTGGCGGTCCTATAGGATAAGCACTGGACCTAAAGGTCAGTTGAACCTCAAGGTCAGCAGTTTGAGCTCACCAACTGCTCCTTGGAAACCCTATACAGGGTCACTATGAGCAGAACCAACTTAACAGCTCTTAACAGCAACAAGAAGGGTAAATTCAAGTATTTCACAGAATGTTCTAAGAAAGCCCTTTGTATATCAATGAAAGCCAAAATTTTAAATTCATCAGTGTAATGCAAATTAATTGCAATCACATTTTTTTAAGGAAAATAGTTGCAAGACAGATGTGGGTCTAAAACTTGCCCTAGCATGCAGCATTCACTGCTGAGTAAAGGTATTACAACCCACTGTTTCATTGTACATCTTAAGGATCTGAAGCTGTTATTTCTTATTGAGGAAGTAAAATTGGCTGCACCTGGGCACATTATTAGCCACTCACCACCGGAAAACACATGCTGATGTGTTTTAGTTTACCATAGAAGGAAAAAGAAAAAGAAGAGGCAAGCCAATTAAAATGAAGCATGTCACTTGTTGCCCATTTGTTGATTGCTTAGCAGAATTTATTATCCTATATTTTAGAAATAAGAGATAATTAGAAAAGGAATGAGTCTGAATGAATCAAAATCTGGGGACCAAATTGATTTTCCTGCATGTCAAAGACACGTTTCAACAAGCCCTTGAAATCAGCCTTGCCCACAGAAAAAATTGTACCAATGTACATGCCCCTCCAAGAGCCACAGAAGATGTGCGAGAAGTTCCATCTCGTAGGGTCCACCTGACCTGAGCAGACTCCAGTCTGCACTCACCCTAGCCTGGGCTGCCGAGAAGTGCACAAGATGACCTGCAGTGTAAGTCAGACCCACAGGTCTGGCATTAGTAGTCTTATAAAAAAAGCTTGTAAGTAGGATTATATCCATAAATAAATAAATAAATAAAAACTGTTGTATAACAGTTAAGTGTTTGGCTACCAACCAAAAAGTTGGCAGTTCAAACCAACCCAGCGGTTCCATGAGAGTTGTTGTTGTTAAGTGCCATCAAGTCAGTTCCAACTCATATCGGCCCTGTATAGGGTTTCCAAGTAGCAGCTGGTGGGTTTGAACTGCTGACCTCGTGGTTTGCAGTCCAGTGCTGATTCCTAGTGCCACACCATGAGAGGAATTTACTTCTATAAAGATCACATCCACAAAAACTTTATGACTAGTTCAACTTTGTCACGTGGGGTCAATATGAACTGAAATAGACTAATGTCACCCAACAACAACAAAGAGTTTATATAGGAATAAGAAACAATTTTCTTGTGGGATTTTTTTCACCTCCCTCCATGTTATGAGGTGACTCCTGGTGTGGTGCTGTGGGTTAATGTGCTGGACTCCCAAATCACTTTGAATGGTAAAGTCAGAGGCTAAAACTCACCAGTTGCTCCTCAGAAACCCTATACAGGTCGTTATAGGTCAGGACCAACTCAAAGGCACTTAACAACAACAGTGTTACGGGGAAATTTTGAACAGGCTACATCCTGATAAAAAGACAATGAGGTTTTGTTTGTTTTCCTTTTTGTACAGTAAGTAGGACTGAGTTTATAAGGCATGGGTCATCAATATAGAATTTCAAAGAACTTTTAAGAAGGAGGACTGGAAATAAGTTTGAAGTACTTAAAACATGTGCACACCTCTTGATTCATAAATTTCACTAAAAACATATTGTGGAGTGATAATCATACATGCACAGAATTGATTAACAATGTTCTTTGAAACACCGCGTGACTGCAAAAAACATAAACTGTATGATATCCAATAATATAAGCAGTAAGTATGATAAAGCCAAGCAATGGAATACAATGCAGCTATCCTGCATTCTTCTACAAAGTAGGCTATACTGTCAATGAAACAAATAAAAGGCATGTTCTAGAAGAACTTTAATATGATGCAAATGACATAAATAAAAACAAAGGTACAGATTTTAACTACACATATTTCTAGGTATATGTTCATATAGATATAGATGTTGAGATTGAGATAGAATTAAAAAGCTACAGTCATATGCCCAGAAAAATAGATGGGAATATTACACAACAAAAAGTCAACAGGTCTTTTCTGAGCCATGAAACTATGGATTACTTTTATTATCAACTTTATATTTCCTGAATTTTTATATATTCAGGACAATCTGACATTGCTTTTATCATTTGAAAAGAAAAAAATAAAGAAAACACTTTAAGAGCACTCTCATCATCATATTCCATCACTCTGAAAGAGAGAGAACTTGTCTTATGAGAGAGTTAGACAATACTTCCCAGCACATTTTAAACTTTCTAATTGAATGAAGGACATCTGGGTTGTTTCTAGTTACTAGAGATTATATATGAGTATAGCCAATGTAAACATTTCTTTAGGTCTTTGTGTGACTTGAAGTTTTTATTTCACTTGAGCAAATCCTAGGAGTAGAATTTCTGTGTTGTGTGCTGTCAACTCTTGTTATGACAGAAATACTGTAAGTGGATGGCCTCAGCAAACATTAATGCATTCTCTCACAGTTTAGGAGGTGATGAGTCCAAATTGAGGGCCCTGACACTATGGGAGGCTTTCTCTCTGTGGACTCTTGAAGAAAGTCCTAATTCTTTGCCTCTTTGATGATCTTCATGTGGTGGGTTGCCAATTCTCTCCCATCTCAGCTCCCTTCCTTGCTTGTTTAATTTATGTCTCAAAAACCTCCAGTCACATTTCAGCTTGTCATACTATGATGTTGGTGGTGCCTTGCACATTGCTGTGATGCTGGAAGCTATGCCACTGGCATTTCAAATACCAGCAGGGTCACCTATAGTGGAGCGGATTCTGCGGAGCTTCCAGAGTAAGGCAGACTAGGGAGACCTGGCAATCTACTTTTCGAACAATTGGCCTTTAAACCTTGACTATACCCAAGCCACAGTATTTTCAATAACCTCATATGCATGTGAAAGCTGGACAGTGAATAAGGAAGACTGTAGAAGAACTGATGCCTTCGAGTTATGGTATTTGAGGAGAATATTGAAAGTGCCATGGGCTTCCTAAAGAACAAATTAGATATTGGCTACCTAAAATGAAGGGGCGATAGAGGCATGAAGTGACTGGCTTACAATGTTTCAAGAGGGAGTTTAGTTTAAGAGTGGTGGGGGGAGCGGGGGAGAAAGGGGACGGGGGGAGAAAGAGTCCCCATGGAATAGTTTTCATCTTGTCTAGATGGGTCTGGTGAAAAGAGATGGGGATAAGATTCTTATGATTCAATAGTGAATAATTGTTATCATGACTAATTGCAACTGTCACAATTATAAAGGTAGAAGTTTTGTATCAAAAACGGGGGAGTAGTTAATCTTACAGTCCAGAAAGAGAGGACCCTAGGACCATTAAGGAAAAAGCACACAAGTGGAATGTGGGACCTTATCCAGAGAAGCAGCGACACCAGAGATGGAAGCAGAGATGGGGACATGGAGAAAGGGAGCAGCTAAGGACTCCAGATTCATGGGAAGAGAGGGACTGAGAGCTGGCGGCCAGGAGGCAGGCTTGCAGACTGTGCCCTGTGGCGTTGTAAATTATTATATATGTCTGAGTGTTAAAAAAAAAAAAAAAAA